>NC_044032.1:105443310-105744598 GCF_901765095.1 Microcaecilia unicolor | reverse complement strand
TACCAACCTAGATGACAATCTGAGTCCCTCTGCTTGTACCAGCTTAGCCAGTTCCTATGCATGGTCTACTTTCTACTTGCGATCTCTTGTCTCCTTGTCCAAAACAATGACCATAACGAAACCCTCTTTTAGCCGTTGTGAGCCCCTTCCTTTCTCATGGTCTACCTCCCCACTTTTCTAACCAAAATCAACCAGAGTTTTGCAGAGTGGCCTTTTCCATGATGCCTAGAAATTAGCCATAGTCCGCTCTATCATGAAAAAATCTAACCTTGATCCAAACCATTCCTACCATTACCTCCCTATATCCCAATCTTTGTTTCAGAAGTTATGTTCTCCCAACTTACTTCATTTGCAGAAAAGATTTTTGTACTGCATCCTGGGGCAGTTGGAATTCAGACCCCATTTTAGTACCAAGACCATCAAGATAGCACTATCATGTGACTTGCACATCCCATCATGACAAGCATAATGTAGCTCTAGCAGTTTCCCTTAACCTTCAGCAGCTTTGATCTTGTTGACCACTCTTTACTTCTTTCTCATCTTGCAACCCTTAGGATTGAAGGCACTGATCTTTCGTGGTTCACCTCATTTCTATCTCATCACTCCTTCAGGTTCTTACTCCTTATACCACTTCAAAGAAGCAACAGTTACACTGTGAGGTGCCCAAGGGGCTCAGTTCTTTCTCCTCTCCCTTTCCTGCATTATGTTTATCCTGTACACTGCTCTGCTCTGCTTCGGTCAGTTTGGAAGATATAATAAATTTCAATAAACTATCCTGTTCCAACAGTGGCCAATCCAGGAAAGGTCAAAATGTCTAGCAAGATCCCAGAATGGTAAAAGATCCTCCTCTGGCCAGACACTGGGAACAGATGAGGTCCCATCCTTGAAAGAACTTGGCCAGGTGGAGGGGTGACTGTAGCACCAAAATCCAGTTTTCTGCCTCTGGCAGAAAATTTTAAGATTGTCCCTGCACCTGCAACATCAGCACATATTGTGCATGTGCGCCCTACTGCAGATGGGCATGTACTTTTGTCATGTATATATGCCTATTTTGTAACATACACCCCCTGAATGCATACACATTACAGAATAGGTATGTAGAGTTGAGCCATACACGCGCGCACACACACACACACATACTTCCTTTTTCAAAGGTCAGAAAGTTATAAATGCCTCATTCTGCAACACAGCAAACCATAGATTGTATTGGACGCTATCCAGCTCATTTTCCGAAAGAGAAGGGCGCCCATCGTTCGACAGAAATCGGGAGATGGGCACCCTTCTTTCAGGGGCACCAGAATCAGCATAATCAAAGCCGATTTTGGGCATCCCCAACTGCTTTCCGTCGCCGGGACAGCCAAAGTTCCCGGGGACGTGTCAGAAGGGTAGTGAAGGCGGGACAGGGGTGTGCCGGGGCGTGGTTAAGAGATGGCCGGCAGCAGCCGATAATGGAAAAAAATGGGCATCCCTGGCGAGAATTTGGTCTGCTTTTTTTTTAGGTCCAAGTCACAAAAAAGTGCCAGAACTGCCCAGATGACCACCGGAGGGAATCGGGGATCACCTCCCCTGACTCCCTCATGGGTCAATAACCCCCTCCCACCCTCAAAAAAATAACTTTAAGAACCTTTTTTGCCAGCCTCTATGCCACCCTCAAATGTCATACTCCAGTCCATGACAGGAATATGCAGGTCCCTGGAGCAGGTTTAGTGGGTGCAGTATACCTCAGCAGGCGGACCCAGGCCCATCCCCCCTACCTGTTACACTTGTGGTGGAAAATGGGAGCCCTTCAAACCCACAGAAACCCACTGTACCCACATGTGGGTGCCCCTTTTTACCCTTAGGGCTATGGTAGTGGTGTATAGTTGTGGGGAGTGGGGTTTGGTGGGGGGTTGGGGGGCTCAGCACCCAAGGTAAGGGAAGTATGCACGTGGGACCAATCTGCAAAGTCCACTGTAGTGCCCCCTAGGGTGCCCGGTTGGCGCCCTCGCATGTGAGGAGAACCATACACTATGAATCCTGGCCCCTGCCATAACCAAATGCCTTGGATTGGTTCATTTTTGAGATGAGCGCCGTCGGTTTTCCATTATGAGGGAAAACCGAGGACGCCCATCTCTAAATCCGGCGATCTCAGCATTTAGGTCGAGATTTGGGCGCCCCCAACTGTATTTTCGAAACGAAAGATGGACGCCCATCTCTTTCAAAAATACAGTTGGCCCCGCCCCTTCGCTGCACCGTCCTCAGAGATGGACGCCCTAGCAATGGCGTCCCCGTTCGAAAATGCCCCTCCACATAACCTCCCCTATCTTTGACCCCCCCCCCCTAAATCTACTCACTTATAAGATTATGTATGGCGAGGCACCAGAATACATGCTTGATCTCATTGATCTACCAGCTAGAAATGCTATAATATCTGCGAGATCCTACCTCGTCCTCCATCTTCCAACCTGCAGGAATCTATATAAATAATTCTCACCTCCATTCTGAGCTCACTGTGTGGCAGGGAAACACTGAAGCCCTGTACTGTTGCAGCCTCTCACACCACTCATTCTCACTCTCACTCATACACCCGCCCTCAGCCACGCCCTCAGCCACACCCCATCTGGACATAATTTGCAATCCCTACGTTCGAATGAAGCCACCCAAGCTCCACCCACTTTCGTGAAGGGTTCGTGGATTCATGGTGGTGAAGCCTCTCCACTGCCCATACCTGTCCTGTCACACCCTCGCGTCGAACGTCATGACGTTCACGGCTATGTCACGATGCCCCGCACCACAGAACAAAAGTGCCAATTAACCAGGAACGCCCCTACAGCCGACAACACACATGTGCCTCCGCAGGAAAGGGATCATGGATTCGTGGGAGTTTAAGATCTAAGGGGCCCTTATACAAAGGCATGTAGAGCTATCGTACAGGTAGTGCTTGCCAAATTGTCCATACAACTAGGGTAGCGTGGAGCCCAATGGTAGTTCTGAAGTTGGTGTACGCAGTTTTCCTATGGTAGAAAATAATTTTCTATTCCTACCATGGTGGGTGTTCCTGGCGGTAATCATCAGCATGACCTCATTGCCATGTGCTGCCTGATTACCGTAGGGTTAGCACGTGAACCCTTACTGCCTACTAAATGGGTGGTGGTAAGGGTTCAGGCAGTAAATAGCTGCACACTAATTTTAATATTAGAGCACAGCCATTTACTGCCCCATTTTAAAAAAGGCCTTTTTCCCCACTGTGGTAAAAAGTGACCCAGCGTGCACCAATTTCACGTCAAAACTAGTACAGGCCACTTTTTATCACAGTTTAATAAAAGGGACCCTAAGTTTCTAATTGTAAAATAGAACCATTAATAATGGAATGTTTTATCATATTTATTTGTATAAACAGATTCCAGCTTGTTTTGAAGCATGAAAGATTTGACAATATTTTGATCAATGGGCAACCACAGAAAAGAATTATTATTTATTAAATCAGAGATCCACCAAGTGGTACCACACAATAAAAAAAACTTGATTATATTGTTGGAATATTGGGAAATTACACCACCTAATTCTTTGGGCAATTTCAACTTTTGTAGAGAAATTCTAGGTGTTTTCTTATTCCATAGAAAACAAGTTAAAAATGTCTAAACTGTTTAAAAGAAAAAAAGTTGGGAATTGTAAGGGAAGCATGCTGATTGTATACATAATTTGAGGAGCCAGGATATTTTTTATGGAATTCAGTGTACCCTAGTATAAGGGAGACCATTTCAAGCAAGAGAAGTTAACCTGAGATATTTTACGGTCAATATTTCGAGAAGTTTTGGAGAGAAGACATTTCTCTGGGAAGTGAACATTTTTTGCTCTGGTAATTTTAAGATTGGGGTTTAAAACAGGAATTGTAGGGTATTTGATAAGACAGTTAGAATTTTAAAAAAAGCAAACCTTATTAACTACTCTCCATATCCTTTTCCCGATAATTTTAGAAATTGAACTTCTGCCACATAGCATTAACAGATACAGCAGGGCCTAGTTCAGTCTTCATTTCTACCCCCTTCCTCACTCCCACCCACCCCTAGCATTAACAGATACAGCAGGGCCTAGTTCAGTCTTCATTTCTACCCCTTCCTCACTCCCACCCACCCCTAGCACATCTCTTCATTTAAAGTCAATTATTCTAATTAGAATAACAAGAGAAGAGTTTCATAGAGTTTTAATTACATTTAATTAGTTTCAAAAAGATATAGTGGAATTAGAAAAGGTACAGAGAATGGCGACAAAAATGATTAAGGAGATGGGACGATTTCCCTATGAGGAAAGGCTAAAGCAGCTAGGGCTCTTTAGGGCCATGTTTACTAAGGTGCGTTAGCATTTTTAATGCACCTACAATTAGCACGTATGCTAACCGTGTAGGTACCTATAGAGATATTATAGGCGTGTATACAGTTAACAAGTGTACATGGTTAACGAGCATTAAAAAATGTTAACACCCTATACTCGGCTTAGTAAACAGGCCCTTGGTTTGGAGAAGAGACAGCTGAGGGGAGATTTGATAGAGGTTTATAAAATACTGAGTGGAGTGGAACAGGTACATGTGAATCATTTGTTTACTCTTTCCAAAAATACTAGGACTAGGGGCATTCAATCAGCTACTAAGTAGTAGCTTAAAACGAATTGGAGAAAATATTTCTTCACTCAATGAGTAATTAAACTCTGGAATTCATTGCCAGAGAATGTGGTAAAAGCAGTTAGCAGGGTTTTAAAAAGCTTTGGATTATTTCAAAAGTCCATAAACCATTATTAAGATGGACTTGGGAAATCCACTGCATATTCTAGGATAAGCAGCATAAAATCTATTTTGCTGTTCTGGGATCTTGCAAGGTACTTCTGACCTGGATTGGCCACTGTTGGAAACAGGATACTGGGCTTGATGGACCTTTGGTCTGTTCCAGTATGGCAATGGTAATGTTCTTATACTTATGTTCTTAATATTAACCTTTAATATATCTGCTATAGAGGGTTTTAGAGAGAAGACCTAAGTATTTATTTCTTTCTCTGCACCAACAAATGGAATGAAGGATATATCTATTTTATTACAAAAAGTATTCAGTGGCATAAATTCAGTTTTAGACCAATTGATACTGTAATCACATAAAGTGCCAAAATTCCTTAATAATGTTAAATAAGGCCGGTAGAGAGCTTTCTAGGTGGGAAATATACAACAATACATCATCAGCATAAACTGATAGCTTAATAGGAATACTTGCAACATTAACATCTGAAACCTTCTCAGAACATCTTATATTTATTAATAGCGGTTCCATTGCAAGAATAAATAATAAAGTGGAAAGAGGACAGCCCTGCCTAGCTCTTCGAGTGGTATGAAACAATGGAGATAGTATAGAATTAACACAAATGCTAGCAGTTGGGTCATAATATAAAATGTAACCATATCTATAAATTGTTCTCCCAGGCCCAACCACTGTAGCACTGAAAACAGGAAATTCCATTCCATATAATCAAAGGCTTTTTCAGCAACTAGGGAGACCACATATACTGGTTCTCCCAGATGCTGAGCCTCTTAGAGAACATGGCAAAAACTTCTGGTGTTGTCGGAGAAGAGTTTACTTTTCACAAATCCTGTCTGCAAAGGGTGTATAATATCAGGAATTATTTTAGCTAACCGATCAGCAAGAATTTTAGCGTATAACTTAAAGTCATAATTAAGAAGTGAAATAGGTCTATAATTCTTAGTCAGAAGGAGGTCATGGCCAGGTTTAGGTAGAATGGTTATAGTCACTTCTGTAAAAGTACCCTTAATAAACTTTTTAGTAGTGAAATAATTATATAGAAGAATCTATTTACGAGATAAGTATGGTGATGAAATTCTTCTCCATTAATATGATTGCCATAATATTCCTATGCACCTTATCTGTTATATATACTCTGATTCTCTATTCCATCAATGTGATTGTAGTTGTATTATATTGTAAGCCACATTGAGCCTGCAAATAGGTGGGGAATGTGGGATATAAATGCAGCAAAATAAATAAATATCGATAAAATTCTAACGGTAGCCTATCACCTCCTGGAGCTTTTTTAGGTTTCAGAGATGAAATAACCACTGTATTTCTGATAAGGAAATAGGTAAATTAAGCTTACCTATACTTGATTTGTTCATGATGGGTTTCTTAATGCCATCTAAAAATGCTAGAAAATCCTGTTGGGTAGCAGTTTTTTTAGAACTATGAATATCCATAATACTGTGAAAAAAGGTCAGCTATGTCCTCAGATTTTGTGAGAAACTGATCCCCATTTTTGATGCTACTGATATGGGTGGCTCGTTTCTTAGTTTTGAATAGTTAACTAGGATTCTGCCTGCCATATTCATGCTTAGTAAGCAGAGTTATACCAGCTTCAGCACTTAATAAATGATCATATTTAAATTTTAATTTTTGCAGGGTAGTATATATATCATGTGAGGAGGGAGATGTATATAGTTGCTTTTCTAATAGCTTAATTTCAGTCTCCAGATTAAGCAGTTCTTTTTTCCTCAAACTATGTAGAGAAATAGAATATTTTAATATTACCCCTCTAATATAAGCTTTATATGCATCCCATAACACAGAAGAAGCGATATCATCAGAAATATTGAAAAGAAAATATTCCTCAGTCCATACTTTTAAATGCTTGCAAAATACTTCATCTTTGAGCAATGCTGTGTTAAATCTCCAAGATTTGTGAGCTGGTGTAGTAATATCAGTGATATCAACAGTTACAGAGACACAGGCAGTGGCGTAGCCAGACTGCCAATTTTGGATGGGCCTGAACCTAAAGTGGGTGGGCACAAAATTTTCTCTCTATTCCCCCTTCCCCAGCAAAATTTAGTCACACTAATCAGATGCATTTGTCACATAGGGGTAAAGTGCTGCTTTTCAGTGCATCAGGTTTCAGAACATTATTTAAAAGCCTAACACCCTTTCAATGAGCTTTCAGAGGCCAAAACCTCCTGCCTCAGGTCAGCATAACGCTGTTATGGTATCCTCTCCTGACCTAAGGAAGGAAGTATTGGTCTCTGAAACTTTATTAACACAGGTACCATATTACTTTATCCTAAATTAAAATAAAATTATTTCTTTACCTTTGTTGTATGGCCATTTACTTTTTCTCATTGTGTTGCTCCCAGTCTCTAGATTCTGCTTTCCTTCGTCTTTCTCTTGCCAGGGGTTTCCTGTCCATTCACCACCTATGGCTTTTCATCTTTTCCTCACCATTGTTCTCCACATGCCCCTTCCTCTTATTCTCCAGTCTTTCCCTACTCTGTCCTCTCCCTCTTTCCATCCAGCAGCTCCCCTCTTTCTTTTGCATCCAGCGTCTCCTTTTTCTCCCTACCCTTCCATCCAGTGTCTTCCCTCTTTCTCTCCTCATCCTTCCACCCATCTACCCTCTCTCCTGATCCTTCCATCTAGTGTCTCTATCTCTCTAACCCTTTTCTGTTCAGTCTCCCCTCTCTCTCTCTCTCCACATCCTTCCAGTGTCTCCCCTTTCTCTCTGCATCCTTCCATCCATCTCCCCTCTTTCTCTCCCTATCCTCCCATGTCCAGCGGCTCTCTCCCTTCCCTCCTGTCCCTTCTTCCTCTCCCTCCCATGTCCCAGAAGCTCTCTCCCTTCCCTCCAGTCCCTTCTTCCTCTCCCTCCCATATCCAGCAGCTCTCTCCCTTCCCTCCGTCCCCTTCTTCCTCTCCCTCCCATATCCAGTAGCTCTCTCCCTTCCCTCCAGTCCCTTCTTCCTCTCCCTCCCATATCCAGTAGCTCTCTCCCTTCCCTCCAGTCCCTTCTTCCTCTCCCTCCCATGTCCCAGCGGCTCTCTCCCTTCCCTCCAGTCCCTTCTTCCTCTCCCTCCCATATCCAGTAGCTCTCTCCCTTCCCTCCAGTCCCTTCTTCCTCTCCCTCCCATGTCCCAGAAGCTCTCTCCCTTCCCTCCAGTCCCTTCTTCCTCTCCCTCCCATATCCAGCAGCTCTCTCCCTTCCCTCCAGTCCCTTCTTCCTCTCCCTCCCAAATCCAGTAGCTCTCTCCCTTCCTTCCAGTCCCTTCTTCCTCTCCCTCCCATGTCCCAGCAACTCTCTCCCTTCCTTCCAGTCCCTTCTTCCTCTCCCTCTCATGTCCCAGCAACTCTCTCCCTTCCCTCCAGCCCCTTCCTCCTCTCCCTCCCATGTCCCAGCAGCTCAGCCATTTTTCCTCCAGGTCTGCCCATCCGCATCCTTCGCACTGTCTCTATCCCTTTTGTCCCACTGAGGCAGTGCTTCCTTCCTGCCCTGTCTTCTCCCGAAGCTCCGCTGCATCGGTCCCTCCCTGCAAGTAGAATCCTCCTTCGCCGGTTGCGCTGCGCTGCCATGCACATGGAGCTTCGCTCCTCCCCCTGCCGCGTTCATCTGGCCCTAAACAGGAAATGCATCACAGAGGGCCAGATAGACGCGGCAGGGGGAGGAGCGTAGCTGCGTGTGCAATTGCATAGCAGCGCAGCGCGACCGGCGAAGGAGGATTCTACTTGCAGGGAGGGACCGATGCAGCGGAGCTTCGGGAGAAGACAGGGCAGGAAGGAAGCGCTGCCTCCGTGGGACAAAAGGGAGACAGCAATGCGGATGGGCGGGCCTGGAGGGAAAATGGGTGGGCCTGGGCCCGTCCAGGCCCACCCGTGGCTACGCCCCTGGACACAGGCATGGTCAGAAACACTAATAGGGGCAATTGAAGCATTGGACATATGAGGCACCAGTGAAGAGGACGGAAATAAATAGTCCAGTCTAGAAAACAATTGGTGAACAGCAGAATGTAATGTAAAATCCAAGTCTGTAGGATGGGAAATCTGCCAGGAGTCCACCAGATTCCAGGTTTGCAGCAAATTGTGCAAGGCCTCTTTAGCTTTTAAAGGCTTATATTTAACTGATGATTTATAGTCTAAAATAGGATCTTATATTAAGTTCATATCTCCATCTACTATATTATATTACGCTCCAGAGAAAGCTATGTGTTGAGACAAATCATTAAAAGAAGAGGGTTGATCTAAATTGGGAGCATATGCATTAATTAAAATATAAGTCTTCATATTAATACAGACTGATAACACAATCCACCATCCTTCATCATCTGTCACATGAGAAATAAAAGAATAACTGAAGGATTTACCTAGTAATGTGATCACACCATTCTTTTTCCCATGTGCAGGTGAACAGAAGCAGTCACCAACCCAGTCCTGCTTCAGGTTTTTAAATTCAGCAGCAGAAAGATGAGACTCTTGTATAAAAACTATGGAGCAATGCAATTTTTTAAAATAAAGTAGTAATTTTTTTATGTTTGATTGGGTTGTTGATCCCCCTTCATATTTAATGATAGAATATTTATAGAATTACTCATTTACCATCGGCAGAGAGAGATTAGTAATAGTGAACCTATTAAATGTATGAAATCACAGACTTTAGCAAACAACATCGACAAGCGTTTAAGAAAAATGAACAATTGAATAAAATATATACAATCAAAATAAAGAGAGGAAAACATCTCGCTAATATACCCTAACAACAAGGGAAAAAAGAGTAGAAACTGGAGACAGAGAAAAAGCTCACCACAGGCACAAGCATTTTAATGACAAACTGGGCCAAAGGTAAATACATAACCAGAAAAAGCAGTTAACATCAGCAGAGTTACCAGACTTTATGAAACAGCCATATTCATTGCCTTTTACTAAGGTGTGCTAATGGATTTAGCATTCGTTAAAGATTAGTGTGCTGGGGGGGGAGTTTTAAGATGGCGGACGTAGCTTGAGAGCGTCCGTCGAGTCTCCATGGACCTTTCTCCTTTTTCTGAGTTAAATTAAGATTTCTGCATCAAAATGCCCCATACTAAAAGGAAAGGGGTGGTCAAGAGCTTACCACCCGCAGCGATGACCACTCGATCGGTCCAGCTGACCCTCGACAGCTTCACTACAAGCACGCCACGGGCGACAGAGGTGAGGAGTCCCGCTGTGGAAAGGATCAGAGGAGCGACAACTTCCCTGGGACAAGATACCATCACTCTCTCCTCACCGGATATTTCCCCACCTCCGTGTCCCGCGAGCCACCGAGACGCGGCGGAATCTTCAACAATGTCCGAGGTTGACGCTGAGGAATTTTCGGCGGTTGGTGCTGCGGAGGGAGCGAGCGGGAGAGATACTCAACAACAAGAGCAGGAAGCTCGCACGGAGGTAACCCTAGAGGCCATATGGGCAATGTTAAAAACTTTGAATCAAACAGTTTTAAAGGCTGCAGCTGATACTGCCTCTCTAGTAACCAAGGTAGATTCCCTACAAGACTCTATTGAAAAAATAAAACAAGATACTAATAAACAAAATGTTCTTTTTCAACAAGAGATTTCCTCTTTAAAAAAACACAACCGTTTCCTTGATTAAGGATAAAACTGTTATTCATAGTAAAATAAATCAGTTGGAGAATTATAACAGGAGACTCAATCTGCGAGTATTAAATTTCCCAAAAATGGTTGAATTGAGTGGTTTGGAATTATTCAAGAAGTATCTTACTGAGGTTCTTAACTGTTCCCCCGAGATGATTCCTCCTATAAATAAAATATATTACCTTCGAATTCCACAGAAGAAAATGGAGGAACAAAGGAGAAAATCAGAAGTGCAGGAAGTGCAAGAATATGGATTACAAAATTTGACAGCTTTTCTTGAAAAGTCATTGCCTGAAATTCACACTTGCTCAAACTTGTTAGTTTCTTTGGTTTTTGAGTAGGACCTTAACTCAATTATGAAACTATACTTTTAAAAATGCTCAAAAACCTTTTTTGGGATCTCGTCTGTGGATCTACCCGGATGTTACTAGATACACTCAGGAAAAAAGGAGAGAGTTTCTATTATTGAGAGATGAAGTTAAAGCTATGGGAGCTAGTTTTTTGCTAGCTTATCCATGTAAATGCCTAATCAAATATTTGGACAATACGTATATTTTCTATGAACCTGAACAACTGAAAAGCTTTGTTGAATTAAAGAAGATTGCCAAATGACCTCTTGGATTTAGGGAAATAGTGTAGTATTAATTACCCGTGGGGCGGTCTAAGTCCTATTGCCTAAAAAAAAAAAAGATAATTGTTTTTGTTCTCCTCAATTTATCTGACTCCCCCTCAATGTGATGGTGGTCTAAGATAGGGAAATATTTTTTTTTTTATATGAGAAATACAATTGTAATTCCTTTTGTGAATCCTGTTATTTCTGAGTTTTCTGTAACAAGAGTATCTTGTAATTATTTGTGAAATTATAATAAAAAAAATAAAAAATAAAAAAAAAGATTAGTGTGCTAACTGCTAAGAAGCAGGGGTGATGATGTGGAGGAACTGAAAGAAATCTCTGTGAACTTGGAAGATGTACTGAGCCAAATTGACAAGTGAGAGTGATAAATCACCTTGGCCGGAGGTTATTGAAAGAACCCAAACATGAAATTCCTGATCTGCTGCCAGTGATCTGTAATCTGTCGTTAAAGTCATCTGAAGTACCTGAGGACTGGAGGGTGGACCATGTGATGCCGATTTTTAAAAAGGGTTCCAGGAGTGATCCGAGTAATTACTTATCAGTAGACTGACTTCAGTGCCGGGCATAATAGTGGAAACTATTATAAAGAATAAAATTACAGAACATGTAGACAAACATGGTTTAATGGGGCAGCATGAATAAACATGTGGATAAAGGTGAGACGGTTGATGTAATGTATCTAGATTTTCAGAAAGCTTTTGACAAAGTTCCTCATGAAAGACTCCTGAAAAAACTAAAGAGTCATAGCATAGGAGGCAATGTCCTGTTGTGGATTAGAAATTGGTTATTGGATAGAAAACAAAGGTAGGATTCAATGGCCATTTTTCACAATGGAGGAGGGTGAATAAAGGAGTGCCACAGGGATCTGTACTGGGACCGGTGATATTTAACATATTTATAAATGATCTGGAAATCGGAATGACGAATGAGGTGATTAAACTTGCGGATGACACAAAACTATTCAAAGTTGTCAAAGCACATGTGGATTATGAAAAATTGCTGGAAGACCTTAGGAAACTAGAAGACTAGGAATCCAAATGGCAGATGAAAATTAATGTAGACAAATGCGAAGTGATGCACATTGGGAAGAATAATCCGAATCATAGTTATATAATGCTAGGGGCCACTTTAGGAGCCAGCACTGAAGAAAAAGACCTAGGTGTCATTGTAGACAATATGCTGAAATCTTCTGTCCAGTATACAGCAGTGGCCAAAAAAGCAAACAGGATTAGGAATTATTAGCAGAGGGATGCAAAATAAGACCAAAAATATTATAATACTTCTGTATTGCTCCATGGTGCGACCTTACCTTGAGTATTGTGTTCAGTTCTGGTTGCCATATTTTAAAAAAGATATAGCAGAAATAGAAAAGGTTCAAAGAAGAGCAACCAAAATGATAGAGTGGATGGAGCTGCTCCAGCATGAGGAAAGGCTAAAGAGGTTACGGCTTTTCAGCTTGGAAAAGAGATGGCTGAGGGGGGATATGATTGAGGACTACAAAATCATGAGTAGAGTGGAATGGGTGGAGTTGAATCGTTTTTTCTGTCATTCAAAAGTACAAAGACCAGGGGACACTCAATGAAATTGCATTGAAATACCTTTAAAACAAATAGAAGGAAATATTTTTCACTCAAAGAATAATTCAGCTCTGGAGCTTGTTGCTAGAGAATGTGGTAATGGCAGTTGGTATATCTGGGTTTAAAAAGGTTTGGACAAGTTCCTGGAAGAAAAGTCCATAGCTTGCTGTTGAGATGGATATGGAGGAAGCTACTGCTTGCCCTGAGATAGGTAGTGTGGAATGGTGCTACTAATTGCGTTTTTGCCAGGTACTTGTGACCTGGATTGGCCACTGCTGAAAGCAGGATACTGGGCTGGATGGACTACTACTACTACTATTTAGCATTTCTATAGCGCTACAAGGCGCACGCAGCGCTGCACAAACATAGAAGAAAGACAGTCCCTGCTCAAAGAGCTTACAATCTAATAGACAAGAAATAAAGTAAGCAAATCAAATCAATTAATGTGTACAGGAAGGAGGAGAGGAGGGTAGGTGGAGGCGAGTGGTTACAAGTGGTTACGAGTCAAAAGCAATGTTAAAGAGGTGGGCTTTCAGTCTAGATTTAAAGGATGGACCATTGGTCTGACCCAGTATGGCTGTTCTTATGTTCTTATACCCATTTTATTCCTAAGGGCTTAATGATTAGCATGCGCTAAATCCGTTAGCACATATTAGTAAAAGTACCCCTCAGCATGGAAAGTAGTTGCTCTTTACACAATTTACTGCTTGCCAAATCATGTTTACCTAGGCCTGTTCTTATAACTGAGTGAATCATACATGTTCTTTCACAGCAATGAAATATTTTTTTTCTAATTATAATTGTGTGAAAACATGAATTCTGACTGTTCATCTGTTTCTGAATGTTACTTTTCATATTCAACAGTGTGCCAGGTACCCAGTTATTCTTTCTTTTCTTACAGAAATATACAGCTTTCCGATCTTCAGATACTATTCCAGTTTAATGCATGAGCAAGATAGCAATGGATGCAGTCTGTTTCAAATAGAATGGGACAGATGGTTAAACAATAGGCTCAATTATACTTTTTCAAGCATGTCCTTAATCACTGTACAGTTGATACATTTTTACATGAATCAGTTTAATATGCAAAGCTGTACAATAATCCTATCCCTTTCAAACAGTTTATGGAAATGATTTAAATGTTTGGTCTAATTAAAATGTAAAAATATTTTCAGTTTTTAGAACCACATATTTATTCTGTTTCGCTGGGAAAAGCTAATTCATAATAAAATTTCTATTAAGATTTATGGGCTTGATATACAGCCCATGGCGGTCAGTGATTTATAAGCCGCCAACGTACACGGGCAGAATTAAGCTCTGATATCCCATGTCGAGCCATGTTCTTAAACCAACATTGAATATCTGGGCTTAGCTGCTGATTTGGAAGTTAAGTAGATGAAGACTAATAGTCAGTGCTGGCACCAGCATCTCTAAGGGACCCTTTTACTAAAGGACGGAAGAGCTACCGCTGTGTTGGCACATGGCAAATCAGGCCTACCACTGGGCTACCACAGGAGCCTGTCGGTTGTTCCGGCCTCTGCCATGTACCAACTCCGGCGCTAGAAATTGCATTTTCATTTTTTTAGCGCCAGGGGCTTACCCTGTGGTAATTAGGCAGCCCTGTGTGCTGCCAATTTACCACCTGGGTAGTGCGGGAGCCCTTACCACCTCCTAAATGGATGGTGGTAAGGGCTCTCCCAGGAAATGGCCATGCAGCAAGTGGTTCATTTACTATAAAAAAAAGCCTTTTACCTGCTGCGGTAAAATGGGCCTCTGCTTGGGAAAAAAAGGCCCTAAATCAGCAAAGATAGGACTGCCTTTTAGTGCTCCCTTAGCTATACAAGCACTGGCACTGAATATGGTTGGCGCCGACAACTCTGGCTCCTCCCTGACTCTACCTACCAATTGTCCCAACAATAACCATACAGGTCTCTTCCACCTGCTCAAATTGCATTGAATATCAACCCCTTCATTGAGTTCATGGGTACATGGAAGTCCTTGACTGAACCAATAAGTATTAACTTTCAGTACAACACTGGTGTTAGCTTAAAATATATTGGTCTTATAACCATTTTGGATATACTAACTCTGCTATCAAGGGTAACGTTCATTGGACCCATGTGGGTCCCACATTGCATCGATACCGGAATGTTTTTCATTATTCCTACTTTCCTGTATCTAGGCTTGGTACCCCAATCCAGGAATACTCAAAGCAATGGGTACAGTCTCTCTGGATCTATTGGCTAACACTACCTCCACAGTGAACCCTGGAAGAATACCATCCTCTGGTTATAACAAAGTCATGCTAGAGCCAATGTCCACATGTCCAGCCACTTGGGTCTGATTCACAGTTACTGGGGTGCTGTAGTGTTGTGGAAATCCATCTGCTTCCTTGCTTGATGAATGACCAGTAACTTTCTGTGCTGCGGCAACTGCATGGGCCTTATTTGTGGGACTGGAGCCACCCACTAAAGCCACCAGCTTTGGTGCAGGAACTGGAATGCTCTTCAGTGCAGGCTTGGGATTATTTGGGCAATCCGCTTTAAAATGTCCTGTATGCTCACACTGGTAACAAGGACATTCATGCCTAAAGTCTTTAGGCTTTTGGAGAAAACTGGAGGGTTTGCTAACTGTCTCTGAGGTTGCAAGAATATTTGGCTTAGGGACCTGGCTGCCCTTAGATCCTGGCTGCTGCTGATAAAGATGGCTTCTCTTTGCCAACCAGGGATGGTTAGCCATAAAGATGTCAGCCAACTCAGTCGCCTTCTATGGAGTATGGGGCTGGTGATATTGAACATGTTTCCTCACCTCTGGGTGACAACACTCAAGAAACTGCTCCATGACCATCAGGTTTTGGCAGTCCGCCAGGGTTTTAACCTCAGCTCTATTGAGCCACCGCTGATGTTGGTATCTTAACTGGATCACAAACTCGCTGTATCATCTGCCCCCTTTTGCAAAGTCCAGAACTTTAGTCTATTGGTCTTGGGTGTAATGGCATAATTGTTCAACAAAGCTTTGCACACCTCCTCAAACTGGGAGCACTTCTCCATTGATAGTCCTTGGAATGTCCCAAGTGCTCTACCAGTGAGCTTTCCTCTCAGATAGCACACCCAGTTTTTCTCAGGAATCTCAATGAGGCAGCAAATTTTTTCAAAGGCTGTCAGATAATTTTTTCAAAGGCTGTCAGTGTCACCTTGGTCATCAACTGCTCAAACAATTTGGGCACAATCCAGGCTATGGATCCTACCTCTGGCCTTGGCACAGGGGTTGGGCTAGAACTTTGGACATGAGCCATTTCCATCTCCAACTTCATTTTCTGCAGTTGGAATTCCAGCTCACACTTTTCATGCCGCAGCTGGAATTCACATTCCTCTCGCTGCTGTTAGTCTAGCCGCTGTCACTCTACCATGTGGTGTGGCATCTGGCCCTGCCAATTCATGGACTTCTGCCCACAAGAAGACTGGTATCCCCTCAAGAGAACTCTGCACAATCTGGTCCTGCAGCTCCTCTCTGTTGAGGTCATCTGTTCGCTCTTGTTGTTGGTCAGGCATATCTGGTGTCTAAAGGCTGCTACCAGTTGCCATCAACATGCTGCTATCTCTCAACACTACCAAAAAAAACTGAACAGGGAAGGGACCCTGTTACTACTGCACTCGTTCGCTATACTCTGTGTCTGGAGGTTACAGCTAAAAAAATTGAACCACCGATGACACAAAATTATTCAGGGTCGTCAAGTCGCAGGAGGAATGTGAACGATTACAGGAGGACCTTGCGAGACTGGGAGAATGGGCGTGCAAGTGGCAGATGAAGTTCAATGTTGACAAGTGCAAAGTGATGCATGTGGGTAAGAGGAACCCGAATTATAGCTACGTCTTGCAAGGTTCCGCGTTAGGAGTTACGGATCAAGAAAGGGATCTGGGTGTCGTCGTCGATGATACGCTGAAACCTTCTGCTCAGTGTGCTGCTGCGGCTAGGAAAGCGAATAGAATGTTGGGTGTTATTAGGAAGGGTATGGAGTCCAGGTGTGCGGATGTTATAATGCCGTTGTATCGCTCCATGGTGCGACCGCACCTGGAGTATTGTGTTCAGTACTGGTCTCCGTATCTCAAAAAAGATATAGTAGAATTGGAAAAGGTACAGCGAAGGGCGACGAAAATGATAGTGGGGATGGGACGACTTTCCTATGAAGAGAGGCTGAGAAGGCTAGGGCTTTTCAGCTTGGAGAAGAGACGGCTGAGGGGAGATATGATAGAAGTGTATAAAATAATGAGTGGAATGGATCGGGTGGATGTGAAGCGACTGTTCACGCTATCCAAAAATACTAGGACTAGAGGGCATGAGTTGAAGCTACAGTGTGGTAAATTTAAAACGAATCGGAGAAAATTTTTCTTCACCCAACGTGTAATTAGACTCTGGAATTCATTACCGGAGAACGTGGTACGGGCGGTTAGCTTGACGGAGTTTAAAAAGGGGTTAGATAGATTCCTAAAGGACAAGTCCATAGACCGCTATTAAATGGACTTGGAAAAATTCCGCATTTTTAGGTATAACTTGTCTGGAATGTTTTTACGTTTGGGGAGCGTGCCAGGTGCCCTTGACCTGGATTGGCCACTGTCGGTGACAGGATGCTGGGCTAGATGGACCTTTGGTCTTTCCCAGTATGGCACTACTTATGTACTTATGTACTTATGTACTCAGTGGATGGTGACCCTCACTCCTTGCACTGAGCCTGAGAATGCCATCAAGCTGCCACCATAAAAGAAGGACAAGGTCTGTCACAAAACACAGAACACCTGCCTGGGGTTACCCCTGCGACCACCCGAAGGGACTGTCCCCAGCACTGCTCAAGCCCACCTGCACCTAGGCATGTGCTCTATACTAGCACCCTCCTGCAACCAACTAGGTCCCACTTAACTCTGGAATAGCCTCCCACTCTCAAGATATTCCCTAGTGATTTCTAGGTACTGGGGCCACTCTCTCAGTGGTCCCACAGTTCCTGGAAAACATCCATAGACCCACCACACAAACCACCATGATTCTTAGTCAATCCAGGACAATAGAGCCAATAAACTAATAGGTTTATTGTTACAGTGAAATAGTGAACGTTTGAAAAAAAAAAAAACCAGGTGAAAAAGTACAGCAACCAATAACAGATAGCCAAAACAAACAAGGATCAACATTAAAATTATCTAACACTTGTTACTACCTGGGAAGTTTCAGGAATAACTGCTCACAAGTCTTGAACAGGGTCTCAGGACAGAGATGTTTGTATCCCCTCTGTACCCCCCCCCCCCCCCCCAAGCAGAGACTAAAGAAAAACCCAGTACCCCCTGGCTAGATTTGAACTCCAGGGCCAATTAGAGCCCAGACCACCAACTTTGAAAGTACCTGGCCAATGGTACTGCAGATTGTCTTGTCACAAACTAAATTGAAAAAAAAAAGTAATCTTCTCTGCAATGGCTTTAAAACTGAAAGTAGATGCCACCTGCTGGCCAATTAGGAGAAATACACTTCAGGATATTATTGTTACAATTCACAGGCATAAAAATCCATTGTTTCATCACAGTAGGTATAGTAGGATTTTAGTGAGTTTTGGAGGGCTCACATTTTCTACCACAAGTGTACCAGTTAGAGTGGGATATGGGCCTAGGTCCTCATCTCTACAATCCACGTTACCAGCCACTAGGCTCTGCTAGAACTGACCATAACATCTGAAGCTGTCATAGTGGAGGAGTGGCCTAGTGGTTAGGGTGGTGGACTTTGGTCCTGGGGACCTGAGAAACTGAGTTTGATTCCTGGCACAGGCAGCTCCTTGTGACTCTGGGCAAGTCACTTAACCCTCCATTGCCTACCGCATTGAGCCTACCATGAGTGGGAAAGCGTGGGGTGCAAATGTAACAAAAATAAAATATAGGCTGGTTTGTACTGTTTCTTTCACATCTTTGGAGGGTGGGAGGGGGTCAGTGATCACTGGGGGAGTAAGGGGGTCATGCCTTAATCCCTCAAATGGTCATCTTGTCAGTTAGGGCACCTTTTGTGACTTAGGCATCATCGAAACAAGTCTAGACCAAAACATCTAACTTTTAGCCCTGGACATTTTTGCTTTGTTCCATTATGGCAGAAAAATGTCCACGTTTTGGGAACTCCCAAATCCTGCCCCCAACATACCCTTTGTGATTGACGTACTGTAGAGAAAAACATCTAAAATCCAAGTTCCAAAAATAGTGATTTGGATGCTTTTCAGGCAAAAACATCCAAATTCTACTTTATGCCATTTTTGAGATTTTTTCTCTTTTGAAAATGAGCCCAATTGCATTCTTAAAAAGAACATTATTTTTGAATCAATTCAATATTTCATTTATGCTATCAAAAATTCACGAAGTTTGGTATCTAAAGAGTTTCAGTAAGCTAGAGGTATAACTAAGGTAAATGTACAGAAAAATGGTTGAATCAGCACAAATTTAAAATGCATTAACAGTAGTGCCAGTCATCAAGGCTTCAATCACTGCTACAGTAACATTCATTCACCTTTCAAAAATATTCATGAAATATTCATACATTGACTCACCTTCCTTCACATTTTCACATTTCACTTTCACAACAGGGCTCAGACTGGAAAAGAGACCAGAAAAGGTCAGTAAGACCAAACAATAGTAAAAGATTTTATTCTACACAAGGAGATTTAAATTTAAACAGGAATTAAGAAATTATAGGGGAAAAAGAGCATTTGGAAAGAGAGGTCTGGTATAAGGAATTGCAGTTGGTTGCAGGAGCACAAAAAAAAACTTGGAGATAGGTTTAAAGCACAATTCATTTTTTAAAAATGATGCCAATCCTGCCCTATTTTTATCTCTGTAATACTTGACTATCTCCTTCTAAATTCTCTAGTGTACAATAAAGAGCATTACACTTCATTTTCAGATATCTCTTTCATTCTCAGTCTTAAGTCAGATGTAGCAAATGTAGAAAAAGAAGAGAATGAATGAATGTTTATGAAAGGTGTGTGAACATAGCAGATTACAACAGAAAAAGACAGAGTGGTCCATCCAATCTGCCCAGTGTATTTCTATCCATACTGCTAAAGATCTGTTCCAGCTGACAACAAGAAACTGAAAGCAGCTAGTGCACCAAACAATATGAAAAAAATATATATAAGGGTGCACAAAAAGGAAAAAAAAACATATAAAGCTCTGTGTTTCTGCATTAACATGCCTATATGGGAGGACAGAAATTGATTCCCACTAATGAATTTTCTTTGTCCTTATTAATGGGACATTTTAAATTTTAATCACTAGCATATTAGCAATCTTTGCTTTCAGAACATAACTTTCAGCCTCTCTTAAAAGCACAACATTTTTACAGTAACACAACTTTATAGTGATATACCACCACTTCTTTGTATGTGGTATGTGTGTGTGTGTTTGTATATATATATATATATATATATATATATATATATATATATATATACAGTGCACTCCATTTAAGTGCACGTTGGATAAGCGCATGCTCTGTTTAACTGCATGCCGTACTTCAGTCCCGTTTTCGCGCCATCAAATTTCTATGGAGACAAACTTTGGTTTAGCGCACCACTGATAAGTGCAAGATTCGCTTAAATGCATGGTTTAAGACTGCTCCTCTGCAGGAAAGACTCCGCATAAGCGCACACACGGAATATGGAAGCCAATTTGCACGTGACAAAGGGGCGGTAAATTTGAAATCTCGTTGGTTAACTGCCACAGGCAGAAGAAGCGAAAGAATGTTGTTAGAGTGTACACTGAAGGAGTCATCGTCGTCGTCGTCGTCGTTGTTGTTGCGCAACTGTAAGACTTTAACACTGGCTGAACGAATAGAAGTTCTTTAAAAATTAGAAAACAAAGTCAAGCATCTATTGCTAAAGAATATGGTGTCAATCCCAGTCAAATTTCACGTATCTTGAAGCAGAAAGACCAGCTTCTGGAAGACTGGCAAAACAATACAAATCCACACTGGAAACGAAAACAGGTGGGAAAAGCTGAAGATGTAGAAGATGCTCTTCTTTGGTGGTTTTCTCAAGTCAGGAGCAGACAGTTTCCTGTCAGTGGTCCACTGCTTATGGAGAAAGCTAATCAGCTAGCTGAAAGTCTTGGACTAACTGAATTCAAAGCCACTGTTAGATGGTTGGAAAGATGGAAGGAGAGGAACAACATAAAATTCAAGAAACAGCATGGTGAAAAACAAGATGCTGATGACTTTCGTGCTGAAAATTGGGTTGTTTCAGTTCTTCCTACCATCTTGAATGAGTTTGCACCTCGTGACATTTTCAATGCTGACGAAAACGGTCTCTACTGGTGAGCGATTCCTGATGGAACACTTGCATTCAAACAAGCCGAAACTAAAGGAAGTAAAACGTCGAAGGACCGACTGACGATCCTCCTTTGCTGCAATATGGAACCACTCATCATTGGAAAGAGCAAACAGCCCCATTGCTTCAAGAATGTTAAGCGACTTCCTGTGTCATATGAGGCTAATGCAAATTCATGGATGACTGTGGAAATTTGGAAGCAGTGGCTAAAGAAGTTAGACACTAGAATGCGGGCACAAAGGCGTCAGATTTTGTTGCTTTGTGATAATTGTGCTGCACACGGTGATGATGTCAGGCTGTCTAACGTCAAGGTGGTATTCCTGCCACCAAACACTACCTCTCTGATCCAACCTCTGGATCAGGGCATAATAGCCCATTTCAAACAACATTATCGGGCTCTTGTGCTACGTCGTCTGATGAGCGTTATGGATGACCAGACTATGAAGGATAAATGTGCTGTTGAACTGGCTCATAATCTATCACTGTTGGATTCCCTACATATGCAGAAAGAAGCCTGGAATCATGTTACACAGGCAACCATTGTGAACTGCTACAAGTGGGCAAGCTTTGTTAAGGATGTGGAGAGGGACGAAACAGATGCAGCTGTTGCAAACAGATGAACAGGTTATTGGCATCCCAGCCGGTGTTACTGAAAAGGAGTTTCATCACTATGTAGCTGTTGATTACGATCTACAAACAGCTGACGACAGCACTGTTGTCCAGATATGCGCCTACACGCAGGCAACAGCTGATGATTAAACAGATAATGAAATGAACAGCGAGGCACATGCTGACAAAATTCAACAACCTCCTGTCACTTTTGCAAGAGCGCTGGAGAGTCTCAACACCATGCGGGCCTATCTGGAGGCCACTGGATGTCAGTGCTATGACAGTTTTTACCGTCTGGCAGATGTAGTCTATGGAACTCACAGACACAAGAGTGTACAGAGGACTATGACTGATTACTTCAAGTAAGCCTAATATCAGTTAACGGAGACTGTATAACATCAGTTAATGGAGACTGTATACTGTATGAATAATAAACAGTACTGTACATATGTTTATCAGATTTCAAGCTTCTTTGGGTCACAACGGTTAAGTGCACGCTCTGGTTAACTGCATGTATTTCTTTGGTCCCAGACCCTTGCACTTACGCGGATTGCACTGTATATACACATACACACACATATTTTCCCTGACATTAAGGAGTCCTTTTACTAAGGAACAATAAATAATATGATACTGTTGTTTTTCAACTTCACTTCTAATCACAATCTGCTATAATAATCCAATTAAAGATTAGTTCACAAACCAATGAGATACTTTAACAAATCATCCACTACAGCAGAAACATCACTTACCTCCAAAGAGAAAGCAAATGCACTCCAACTCCATGGCCTCACCAGCTGCGGGATCTTTAATTAGGTCCCCCTTACCAGTTAAGGTAAGTCCAAGGTCCTCTGCAATCAATGACCATTTGGTCCTTAAAGTCCTGGGATAAACAGATATCCCCTCCCCATGCCACCTTTTGGGGCCTAACAGGGTCCTTTTCTCCCCGGGTTTTATCACTAGTCAATTTTCACTGTTCACCTGTTTATGCAAATCACACACTTTTAGTTCAGTTGCTGGGTATCATTCTTGCTCCCACCACTCAGGGAATTGTGTCACTAGACTCCAGAAGGGTTAGTCCCCCTTGCTACCTCCCACGTAGTCTTCCTTACTAAGCTACAACCTCCTACACAGGGTCCCAGTGTGTTCACCCTAACTGTACAAGTGGGCCATGGGACTAACCTCAAACCCAGTGCAATAAGCAGGCTAGCTAATACTGTGGTGTGTTTTGTATTGTTATGGTGAAGTAATCTTTTTTTTTTTTTTTAATCATTTTGCCTTAAAACTACTCTCCTAATCTCTAGAGGAACACTGGTTAAGAAAATGGTTATAGAACATGTGAAAGTAGAACCCTTCCTGAAATGAGTCAAGATTCCAGATATTGCCCTACCAGGTCCTAGCAGCAGCCCCCCCCCCCCCTCCCTTTTCCAGTTGGTGAGAATATGGTTCAGGAATCTGTCTGAGAGACAAGCATCTACCAGCAACATTTCCTGCACATGTCTCTCAGACAATTGACTTGGCCATCTCCTCACTAAGTAAGGGTCTGGTCTGCCCCCAGAGCCTGGCATGGTAGCCTCTGGTCTCATGACTCAGCTCTGGAAAGGTCCCACTCCCAGATGTCCTACAGCCATGATCTGGAAAAAGGGAGTGCAAAGAGAGACTGCAGTTCTATGTGACCCCCACCCCCCTCGGGAACTAGGTAGCAGCCTTCAGAGACCTTGACACAGAAGTGAAACAAAGGGACCCCTTGTTGGGGAGTTGCACTGTGTTAGTAAAACCTTACCCGGTTGTAAATTTATGCAAAAGTTCATTAGTCGTAGCAACCACCTGGGTGGACAAGCTAAGTAGACTTTTTTTCTGTGCAAGAGTAGCATTATTTATATTTTTCAGTGTGATATTAAAATATTATGACATTAACCCTACAGATTATTGTAGCTGAACTTTTTCCTATGTTTTTTGGCTCTAATGTTTTTTTTTCTCCAGTATGCAGGTCCTTGAAGCAGTTTTAGTGGTTGCAGTGCACTTCAGGCAGGTGGACCCAGGCCCATCCCCCCTACCTGTTACACTTGTGGTGGTAAATGTGAGCCCTTGTCCTCCTTGAGCGACCCTTTTGCTCCTTCGTGATCTAATGGTCTCATGGATTCCCTCGCAGGCTTTCTGCTTCTGATGTACCTGAAAAAGTTGTTACTGTGAGGTTTAGCCTCTCTGGCAAGTTTCTCTTCATAAAAACTTCCACAACCTTTGCAATGCTACACAAGAAGGCTTGCCTTCAGCCTAAGAGAGAGCAGCTTCCCCTAGGCTACAGAGGAAGAGCTCTATATTATGTGGAACCTGAGGATGTGAGTTTATTATGATGGTATATACATTGTAGTGGGTGAGACCTTTTTGAATCTTGCAATTGCTGGTATGTAGTATTCAACACTAGTCGGTGCTTCTTCGTCATATTTTTATGCTGAGAGTCCACTTATTTCACTTAAAATTATATGTGTGAAGTTTTTCTCATGATTGACTGCCCCTTAGTGGTTATAAAATACTCATTTTGAAGAGCTATGTTTATTTAATACAATATTTCCCTGCAGGTCATTCTCCAGCCTTGGAGATTTGAGATCAAAACCCTTCTTCTCAGCTAGTCAATGGATTCTTTCTGGGTTTCTACTTACAGCCAATTTGCTGTTCAGTCAATTGAATGTCTCTGCAGAATATATTCAGACTAACAGTACTACTAGTCTGAGGCCTTCTGGCTTTATTTTAAATAGTTTAGACTACTTTAGATGAAAGTCTCACAGCTTGCTAGTTGCACACACAAAACTTACAAACTGCTCCTGAATTAGTCTCAGGCACTAAGTCTTGCAACAGTCCTTCAGTTTAGCATAGTGCCAACTTATATCACAGGCAAATAAACTTAAAACTTTTCCAGGCTTTAAGCAGCAAGGATTTTTGTTTTGTCTTTTTTTTAATCTCCGGAGCACACCTGAGGGCTGATGCAGAAAGCTACTGAGAGCCCAATGATGTGGTTACCACAGGATGTGTGTGCATGTTATTAGGCACAGAATACAGTGAGAGGCTGAGTGCACTGGTTAACTTGCATGGAAGACATTCCATTAAAAAGTATGGTAGTGAGCTCATTTAAGTATTCCATGCAATGGAGAAAGTATTCCACGCAAAGCAGAGAGGTTTTGATGTACGAGCAAAGCGAGAATTTTTTCACCAGGTCTGGGGTAATGTAGAAGGGTTCACAGAGAGAATATGATGCCAATTTTTGAGATTTAATTGCCAGATTTGTCTTCTTTTGTAACCAGAAGGAAGCGCCTACAAGTTTCTGAGGCAGACAGGAAGTAACAAAACACGTGTACATATCTGAACAAACTAAGGAGTATGTTTACTAAGGCGCTTTAGCATTTTTAATGCGCCTATAAGGTTAAGGTAAATGCTAACACGCCAATACATTCCTATAGGTGTGTTAGTGTTTGATCCGTGTTAGCGTTTAACACGCGTTAAAAACGCTAACGTGCCTATAGCACGTCTTTGCAAACACAAGTGCAAAAATAAAAGCCCACATCGGTGTCTTTTCTGCACCTAAATATGAACGTCACAAAAAGCTTATGAGCAACAAATTTTTGCGACATTCATATTTAGGCACAAAAAAACAAGCTTGATGTGTACTGGCACTTCTGTTTTCCTTTGGACATGCACACAAAAGTCATGCTTACCACAAAACCTTTGTACACATACATTGGGCCTAATAGTGCAGCGGGTTGCAGACCTGGGAAACTGGATTTGAGTCCCACTGCTGCCTAACAGTCAGAAGTGAGTTGAGATCGTGGGGAACCAGGTTCAATTCCCTCTGCAGCTCCATGTGACCCTGGGCAAGTCGCTTAGCCCTCCATTGCCCCAGGTACAATATTCTACTTAGATTGTGAGCCCATTAGGGACAGTGCAAGTCAACTCATGCTTGAAAGAGGCAGTATATCATAATAATAAACAATTAGCTGTGAGTTTTCCATACATAAATACATTTAGCCTTCTGCATGGTGCAATATTATGCTCACAGTAGAAGCCATGTACTCAGACATCCACAAATGATTCTATCAAGAACCATTCTGCATTGGCCCCCTAGTACTACATGGACTCTATAATACAAAGGACAGTTTTCACAGACATTCTCTCTCTCTTAAGTTTAATTCACAGTCAATTATAAAATAGTTCCTCTGACTTCCCTCTCTATCATTGTCAGATACTATCAAAGAAAAGCCGCTATAGAGATTAAATGTACTTCTTTCTCAGATACCACACCAGCACACAGCTTCTGTTACTATTTCTCCTATGAAGAACACAGAAAGCCTTTCTCTTTACTATACAGAACACACCCTCTGGTACAATTTCAAAATAATTGTACTTGAGGCACATTCAGACATACAGCACCTCAGGGGCAGCTCAAGAAATTGTAGTGTCCTGAGTCAACTTTAACTTTTGCACCATCTTCCACATCAGCACCCCCCCCCCCCCCCCATCAGCACGTACTCCTCTGCCTTGGCACCTCCCCACATCAGCTCTCTTCTAGTTAGTCAGCCCACCTGCATAACGCTGCTCACCCCTAGAGTCTGGGTACAAGGGGGCAGGTTTGATCCCTACTCACTCCTGCTCTTGTGGCTACCATCTTCAAAATGGCGCCATTAGGGGATTCAAGCTGTCATATAAGAGGAAATAGTCCTTATATGGCAGCTTGAAGCCACTAGTGATCAGCGATACCATTTTAAAGAAGGTTCTAGAAGAGTGGTTATCAACCCAGTCCTTAGGGCACACCATGTTAGTCAGGTTTTCAAGTTATCCACAATAACCATGCATGAGATAGATTTGCATGCCAAGAAGGCAGTACATACAAATCTATATCATGCATATTCATTGTGGATTTAAACGTAGATAGGGGTTGTTTGAGAGAGATGGGTAGCTGACAGACCATGGGTGATGTTGAGAGAGATGTGAGTTGCCAGACCTGGAAGTGAAGGGGAGGGAGAAAGATGAGATATGCTGAACACACGGGGGGGGGGGGGGAGAGACATTACTGCTAGAAGGAGGAGCAGGGAGTTGGCTGCTGAAGGGGAGCTGGTGAGGCAGGTTTTCGGAGTCCTTGAGGCTTGGCACCCTGAGCCAGTACCTCACTTGGCTCGTACCTTGAGCTGCCCCTGCAGCACCTTCTTTTCCAGGTTTCAGCTCCCAAGTTAACTGACAAAAAATGTCTCATACATAAAAGAAAATGCTCTCTTCAGACCCTTCTTCCAACCCGCTTACTGCCTTGGCAATCAGTCAATTAAAGTGGCCCCTGACTGGCCTCAGTGATGTGCAGGGGTTCCTGTTTACCTATGCACACATGCTTTGTTTTGTTTTATAAATCTTTATCAGGACCAGCTTAACCATTGGACCAGGCGAGGCTCTGGCCCAGGATGCCAGAAATTAAGTATGCCAAAATACCCAGCCTCTGGCCTCACCTGGTCTACCAATTAAGCATTTCCTCCCCCCAGTCCAGTCTCTACCCTTCTCTCTTCCCCTTCACCTCAAGTCCAGCACTGTTCCCTCACCTCTCTCACTGCCCCTCAGTCCTGTAAAGTTTATGTCAGTCGCTGGCAGCAGCAGCATAATAGACCACCTTCTGCCAGCCCCTCTGCTGGGTCCTGTCTCCTCTGACACAATTTCCTGTGGGTAGGACATGGCAGAGAGAACACCAAGGGTCTGGCCAAAGGCAGTCTGTCATGCTGCTGCCAGCGAATGATGTAAAATTTACAGGACCATGGGGGAGTGAGAGAGGTAAAGGAGTAGTGCCAAACCCGTGGGGAGGGGGAGACAAAGGAGAGGAAAGAGAAAATGGACTGGGGTGGGGGAGAGATGCCTGCCCAAGGGAGGGAGAGTTGCCAAACCCGTGGGGGTGGGGATGAAGGAGGGGTGCCAGAAGTGGTATGATGGGGTAGGGGGCACCAAAACAAGTTGGCTCAAAGTACCACTATCCCTTGAGCCAGCCCTGATTTTCATCAATAAAAATGTATTCTGAAATTTTAAAAGGGATTGAAAACATGGGTGTTTTGGGGGTTTTTTTTCAAATTGGCCTGTGGAAGGACTGGATGGGAGGACATGAATGCTGACATTCTATTAGAAGATTATGGGCTCCTTTTACTAAGGTGTGCTAATCCTTAATGCACATTAAATGCTAAGAAGCCCATTTTATTCCTATGGGTCTCTTAGCATTTAGTGTGTTCTAATCTCTAGTGCACCTCAGTAAAAAGAGCCCTAACCTGTTTATCTTTATGATGCTTTTGTTATGTATATTTTATGTGTCTTTTGTTGTCCTTTATATATTTTAACATATCAAGTTTTATTGTAAACCACCCTTGATGGGCTACTTACTAAATAAATACTGGCATTAAAAGGTCATAGAGAAGTTGCTTGAAGGACAGGCTGTATAATTTCTATGCAGTCTGAATTTTCTATTGAAATGAAAGTTTTATAATCATATAAATGCCCAAAAATTTGGTCATGTAGGTTCCTATGACCTTTTTGGATTGTATCCCACTACCATCAACCTGCCACAGTGTCCCAGATGGATTCTATAAAGCTGTAATTTTATTTACATATTGTATTTCAATAATGTATTATAATAATGTCCTGGACTGTGTTCAGCAATGACCACAATGAGACAGTGTCCTATTTTTATAATAGCAGATAATGTGCTGTTCAGTCAATATTCAAAAGGTTTGCTTGACTAAGTCTGGGAGTTAGACAAATTAGCATTCTAGCTGGCTGACTGACTAAATATTATGTGTACAATATAAGTGATAGCACAGACAAAATTTACCCAAATAAAAGAGGCAATCCTAAGGGTATTCCCAAGGCATATTTTCTTCCTATTTCAATATCAAAATCCATCACTAGTTGGAAAAAGTTAGCCAATTAACTATTCAAGGTTGTTAAAACACAAGCAGACTGTGAAATATTGCAGGAAGACCTTAGGAAATTGAACGACATGGCATCCAAATGGCAGATGAAATTTAAAGTAGACAAAAGCATGGTGATGCACATTGGAAAGAATAATCCGAATCATAGTTACCTGATGCTAGGATCCATCTTGGGGGTCAGCACTTAAGAAAAAGATCTAGGTGTCATTGTAGATAATACGATGACATCTTCTGCTCAATGTGCGGCGGTGGCCAAAAAAGCAAACAGGATGCTAGGAATTATTAGGAAAGGGATGGTGAATAAGATTGAAAATACTATAATGCCTCTGTATCACTCCATGGTGTGATTGCACCTTGAGTACTGTGTTCAGTTCTGGTTGCCGTATCTCAAAAAAGATATAGCGGAATTTGAATAGGTTCAAAGAAGAGCAACCAAAATGATACAGAGGATGGAGCTCCTCTTGTATGAGGAAAGGCTAAAGAGGTTAGGGCTCTTCAGATTGGAAAAGAGAAGGATGAAGGGAAATATGAATGAGGTCTACAAAATCCTGAATGGTGTAGAAGTAAATCAATTTTTTACCATTTCAAAAGTACAAAGACTAGTGGACACTCAAGGAAGTTACATGGAAATACTTTTAAAATAAATAGCAGGAATTAAGCTCTGGAACTCTTTGCCGGAGGATGTGGTAATAGTGGTTAGTGTATCTGGGTTTAAAAAAGGTTTGGATAAGTTCCTGGAGGAAAAGTCCATAGTCTGCTATTGAGACAGACATGAGGAAGCAACTGCTTGCACTGGGATTTGTAGCATGGAATGTTGCCACAATTTGGGTTTCTGTAAGGTACTTGTGACTTGGCCACTGTTGGAAACAGGATACTGGGCTAGATGGACCATTGGCCTGAACCAGTATGGCTACTCTTATGTTCTTATGTTATGTTCTTATTTTATATCTTCACACCATGCAGCAAAAGTTAATCAACATTATCCTATAAACTTTCCCACTCAGCACCTCTGTAATATTGACTTCCTTGTGTCTACTGCTGGTATTGCAGCCCCTAAGGTTATGGATAGACATAAGAATATTATCACAATAGATATGTCAAAGGAGCCACACATGTATCAGCATTGGTTTAGCTATATATCAGAGCCACAGGCAGTGGCCCAGGAGCACAGAGATGGTGAATGTCGTTGGGCAGGAAAATGTGTAGCTGTTGTGCATTACATCAGTTTATACCATGGAGCAAACTCTTGTCGAAGGGTTAGAAGGTAAAGTTTGCCTATTTGCAGATGATACTAAGATCTGTAACAGAGTGGACACCCGGGAGGGAGTGGAAAACATGAAAAAGGATCTCAGGAAGCTAGCAGAATGGTCTAAGGTTTGGCAATTAAAATTCAATGCGAAGAAATGCAAAGTGATGCACTTAGGGAGTAGACATCCACAGGAGACGTATGTGTTAGGCGGTGAGAGTCCGATAGGTACGGACGGGGAGAGGGATCTTGGGGTGATAGTATCTGAGGATCTGAAGGCGACAAAACAGTGTGACAAGGTGGTGGCCGTAACTAGAAGGTTGCTAGGCTGAATAGAGAGAGGTGTGACCAGCAGAAAAAAAGAGGTTTTAATGCCCCTGTATAAGTCGTTGGTGAGGCCCCATCTGGAGTATTGTGTTCAGTTTTGGAGGCCGTATCTTGCTAAGGATATAAAAAGAATTGAAGCGGTGTAAAGAAAAGCTACGAGAATGGTATGGGATTTGCGTTACAAGACGTATGAGGAGAGACTTGCTGACCTGAACTTGTATACCCTGGAGGAAAGGAGAAACAGGGGTGATATGATACAGACGTTCAAATATTTGAAAGGTATTAATCTGCAAACGAACCTTTTCCGGAGATGGGAAGGCGGTAGAACTAGAGGACATGAAATGAGATTGAAGGGGGGCAGACTCAAAAAAAATGTCAGGAAGTATTTTTTCACGGAGAGAGTGGTGGATGCTTGGAATGCCCTCCCGCGGGAGGTGGTGGAGATGAAAACGGTAATGGAATTCAAACATGCGTGGGATAAACATAAAGGAATCCTGTTCAGAAGAAATGGATCCTCAGGAGCTTAGCCGAGATTGGGTGGCCGAGCTGGTGGTGGGAGGCGGGGCTGGTACTGGCCAGACTTATACGGTCTGTGCCAGAGCCGGTGGTGGGAGGCCGGGCTGGTGGTTGGGAGGCGGGGATAGTGCTGGGCAGACTTGTACGGTCTGTGCCCTGAAAATGACAGATACAAATCAAAGGGCTGGTGGTTGGGAGGCGGGGCTAGTGCTGGGCAGACTTATACAGTCTGTGCCCTGAAAAAGACAGATACAAATCAAGGTAAGGTATACACAAAAAGTAGCACATATGAGTTATCTTGTTGAGCAGACTGGATGGACCGTGCAGGTCTTTTTCTGCCGTCATCTACTATGTTACAGGGACTGTCCCTCTATGTTAAATTGTACAGTGCTGCGTAACCCTAGTAGCGCTTTAGAAATGTTAAGTAGTAGTAGTATGTCAAAGCAGAGGGCTGCAAATTCAGCATGGGCAGACAACCCAAGGCTAAGGTAGCAGAGGAAACTGATAATGGAGAGGGAGAAAGGAATGAGTGCAGTTCGGTTCAGAGATAAGAGATAAGAGAAAGGGTGGAGGCAGAACATTGGTGAGTTAGAGTGAAGATGGATGAGGGAGTAAGTCGGGATGTGGGAAAGAGTGGAGGAAGAGGGGAAAGGATGAAGAGATGGTGGGGTGGAGAAGGATGTTTCAGGAGAAGAATGGCTTTGCCAAGTTTTTGAAGGTTTCAGCTAGTCATCAATATCACAAGTTATTATACATTTCTATATAATGATATTGAAACCCCATTTTCATGTTTTTTTTTTTAAATTGTTGATTCCACAGTATATAAATCCAGCTGATTACCACTAGTTCTATGCACTCTCTCCATTTTCAATGCAGTAGCCGCCACTTACAAGACAGCTATTATGACCACCAAATATACCTATTATACTGACAAAATTTCTAAAGCCCCCCAATACTGCCACCTTATATAGAGTGCTTAAATCCCTTACTGTCCCTCCCACCTTGACTCCTTCTACCACTGTCATGCCATCAGCTCAAAACTTAGCAACCTACTTTGAAAAGAAAACTTCCTTATGTGCCTCTACTGCCATGACCTCTGATAGCCCAGCCCCCTCACCCACTTCTCCTCACCACCTTCCTTGCAGCTTTATTCCTTGAATGATCATCATTTAATCTTTCCATCCCCATCTTAAGCACATTTTGAATCAACCCACAACTCTGCCTTTTTCTGCTTAGCTCATGCACCCTGGAACTCATTGCCATCTCATTTATGATTAGAAATATTATATGCTAAATTTAGAAATGATTTAAAAGCTCTTTTTTTCAAATAGCTTTTGGGGACTTGGATTTGGGGATTACAGGATGATAATGACTCTTTTAGGGGGTCCTTTTACCAGCTGCGTGAAAAAGGGCCCTGTGCTAACGACAGGGGCCATTTTTCCCTGGCACTAGGGCCCTTGTTACCGCAGCAGATAAAAAAGCCCCCATCACACATGGCCATACGGTGAGAAAACTCTTACCACATGGCCATGTGGCAGAGAGCCCTTACCACCACCCACTGAGGTGGCAATAAGGGCTCCTGCACTGACCTGGCGGTAACTGGGCAACGATGCCCGATTACTGCCGGGTTATTGTCGCGCAAGCCACTTCCAGGAGTTTTCATTTTCCCCCAGAAATGGAATGCGCTCAGGGCAGGACTACTTCTGGTGGCCTCATTGGGCCGGTGGAAGTTCCGGAAGAGTGAGCGGTAAGCCTGCGTTGGGCTAACTGCCAATCTGTAAAAGGGCCCCTTAGTCAAAACTGGAGTGGATGACATTTCTGTTGTGAGTGATTTCTTTCCTATTTTAAATGGATTTCTATTCTTTTAAAATGATTTGATTTATTTTACTATTATAAACTGCTTTGACCTATGTGTCAGAAAATTGATTTATATCAAATTTTAAATAAATGGTAAATGATAAATGATAAAATCCAATAAAATCTGGGCTTAGAGCATTCTAATGTGGGGCTTTCCCATAAACTAACCCCCAAATTCTATAAATGGCATCTTATCTTGTGCGTGCTAATTTGGCCGCATGACCAAATTGTGCATACAACTTAATTGATTAGCACGCCAATCAGTGCTGATAATTGGTATTTAACAACCAATTAGTGGCACTAATTGGCTTTAATTAGAATATACACACACAACTTTCTAGGCATATTCTACAACATGGTGTGTGTAAATTCTAATGCATATAGTTCAAAAGGGTGTATGGCCATGAGCATGGAATGGGCAGGTTGTGGGCATTTCAATAAACTATGCGCACTATTATGGAATGCACCCGATCTGTGCCTAACTTAGGCGCAGGTATTTAGGCCTGGTTTCAAGTGGCCTAAATGGGTGTGTCAAGGCAAAACAGCAAAAGTAGAGGCTGACAAATGCGCAAACCAATAGGGAGATAATATCAAAAAACAGTTTATTCAGAATATTCATATCAATATCAAGGACCCGACACGGTCCGTGTTTCGGCGCCAAAGCACGTGTGTCTACATTTTAGTAGCAAGAACGGTGTGTGTGCATATTATATAAACTGTGCTTTCCTTTAGGCATAATTTATAGACTCACGCTAACTGTGTGGTTTTTTGGTGCCAATTTTTAATGCATCATTTATAGAATTTGGTCCTAAGCCCAGATTGTAGGGCATTGTTTTTTGTACATCATATGCTAATGTTCCCATTAGTGTGTAGTACCTGTAAAAAATGAATGAGAGAGCACTTACCATCTCCTATTTTGGAGGCGCTAAGTACTCCTGTTTTAACCCTGCGTTATGCAAAGAGTGCATGCTAATCCTAATGCACCAGCTGGATAACACTCTGTCCAAGACACATCCCCTCCTAAAAATATTTTTAATAGGTAGTGCACAGGTTACCGCATGCTAACAGGCAAAATACTGCAAACTGCTCTAACACATTGTTTGTTGGCTTGTGCTGTGTGTTAAGGGTTTAATGTCCTGTAGTAAAAAGAGCCCCTAAGATAGTTAGAGAAGAATCCAGTTTACAATGAGATGATGAGACTTTTTTAATTCTTTGACATACATCGTCTGGAAACTGGGTATCAAACTGATTCCAGAATCTATCTGCTGGAATCCCCAATTCGATCTTTAAGGGGTCCTTTTACCAAACTGTGGTAAAAAGGGTCCTGTGTTAGCAGCTGGGGCCCTTCACACTGCTACTACTACTACTACTATAAATCATTTCTATAGCGCTACCAGTCGTACGCAGCGCTTCACAATTGAACATGAAGAAAAGACTGTCCTGATTTAGATTGTAAGCTCTTTGAGCAGGGACTGACAGACAGGACCAATAAGGGATAAGGGTAGGACAGACAGAAGGACACATAGGGAAAGGGACTATTGAAGAGAGGAAGACAAGATAAAGGTTACGAGCAAGTGACAAGTTAGGAGTCAAAAGCAGCATCAAACAGGTAGGTCTTTAGCCCGGATTTGAAGGCGGCCAGGGATGGAGCTAGACGTAACGGCTCAGTAAGCCTATTCCAGGCATAAGGTACGGCGAGATAAAAGAAACAGAGTCTGGAGTTAGCAATGGAGGAGAAGGGTGCAATTAGGAGAGATTTGCCTAGTAAACGGAGTTCCTGGGAAGGAGTGTAGGGAGAGATGAGGGTGGAGAGGTAGTGAGGGGCTGCAGAGTGAAAGCACTTATAGGTCAATAAGAGGAGCTTGAATTTTATACTGAAACCGATAGGGAGCCAGTGAAGTGACTTCAGGAGAGGGCTGATATGGGCATAACGACTTTGGCGAAATATTAGTCGTGCAGCCCTTTTTACTGCAGTGGGTAAAGAGGTCAAAAAATGGCACAAGCATGCAGTAAGATTTCATTTACTGCATGGCCATGTGGGGCGAGCACTTAATATCACCCATTGAGGTGGTAAGAGCTTCTGCACTAACTGGGCAGGTCGTGGCACTACCTGATTACCGCTGGGTTAACACCATGCTGCAAAATATCTAGCTGTTTTCCGTAGCACAGCAAACGGCACTTGCCATGGCTGGAACTGCCGCTGGCGCCCTTGTTTGGCCGGCGATAGTTCTAGATTAGTGTGCGGTAAGCCCGCATTGGGCATACCACCGCTCTATAAAAGGGCCCCAAAGTTATTACAATCCCTTCCCTCAATATTAATTAACTGTGATTGTAGATTAAGTATCTTGGTTTTAAATTAAACAGCTTCATCTGCCACTTGATAAAGTTCCGATCTAACCTACCTTGCTCTACTAAAGAAAAATAATATTCTTTTAAAGATTTTATTATCACATATTTATATTCAGTGATTGCCTTTTGCCAGGAATATTCAACTTTACACCGTTCCCTTTACTGCTACCTACATAGTTTACAGTTTTACAGTTTATTTACTTCTTAACGTACTGCAAATTGTAAAAATAATACATCTAGGCGGTTTACAGGTCACAAATAAAATAACATTTGTTTAAAATAAAAACAACAATGAGAATGGGTCACGTGATGTGCTGAGGGGAGTGGACGTGTGCTCGTTCCTCTCTGGGGTTCCCGCACCCCGAGCATCCTTTTTAGCAGCTGTTCCAGAAGCCTTCAGCGAGAATTTCATGCTGAAACCCCAAGGCAGTGGATGGACAGATTCCTGGTGACACAGGTGAGCAAAATGCCTGCAAAAAAAACAAAAGCCTGAACATAAAAAGCTCCGCACCTGTGAGGACAAGATGGCGCCGGCTGAGCACTCCGAGGCCCTGGCTTTCTCAACAATGCAGCTGCAACAAATCACAGAAACCGTAAGTCGTGCTCTGGAACCACGGTTGAATAAGCTTTCTGACCAGCTTATTACAGTAGAATTGATGTTGATGGACACGAATAAAAGAACCACAGAGCTGGAGGACAGAGTTTCGGCGACGGAAGACGCAGGGACAGAGACGACAAAAAAAATGGAGCAATTGGAGAAACAAGTAAAAACCTTAGAAGCTCAAATAGACGATTTAGAGAATCGGTCATGGAGAAGTAACTTATGCTTGATTGGCCTATCTGAATCCCTACCAGACCAGAACCTTCTAGAACTGTTGGAGCGGTGGCTCCGCACAGAATTTGCACTGTCGGATAGTATGGGCCCTCTCTGCCTGGAAAGAGCGCACTGGGTGGGCCGTATGCATGAAGGAAGGAACAGGCCTCGGGTGGTGTTGGTGAAAGTGCACAATTATATACTCAAGCAGGAGATTCTACAAGGCTTTCGGCAAAAATGAGACACCCTCAAATATGATGGCACTTCAGTACAGATTTATCAAGATTACTCAGTGGCATTGCAGGAGAAAAGACGCCGTTTCTCCCCCCCCCCCCCCCCCCTTGCACGGAACTACGTGCGCTCAAAGCCCGCTTTATGTTTCTTTATCCAGCATTGTTAAAGATATTCCATCAGGGACAATGGAAGGCATTTGATTCGCCTAAAGCAGCACAGCAATGTTTAAATGACTTTCAGGAGATGGTGACCCTTGCTACCTGATCATTTGGGCAGGATCTGGGACTGATAAGTATAATTACTAATTGTACAGATTATTGTTCTACCAGATTGGGGTGCAGGACCCCGTAACATCGGAGTGAATCTCCTATTTTCATCACACGTGTGTGGTGGGAATTGTATTTAGAAAAGATGGGGACGCAAGGGTGGGACAGGGAAAGGAGTTTGGGAGTTATGGGAGACTGGGGTGCTGCATGGGAGAAGAGGGGACTACAGCTAGATTTTGTAGAAATGGAATGTGGATGTGTATATGGTGTATGTATTGGGGATGTGAGGACACCACTAGGTGAGGCTGGGCGCCTGGTGAAGTGTGTTGAAGGGGGACTTTGCAAATTGTTGAGACATATAACCCCTAGATGATGGCCACCCAGAAAATGAGACATGTTAGATATATATCTTGGAATGTGGGGGGCATTACTTCCCCTGTAAAGAGAGCCAAAATCTTAGGGGCCCTAAAGCGCCATAAAGCAGACATAGTGTGTCTGCAGGAGACCAGGCTGTCGAGGGCAGAGCATTCTAAACTGCAATGCCAGTGGGTGGGGCAGGTTTTATGCACCCCCTCCGTGGGGCGGCGAGGAGGTGTAGCCATATTTCTACATAAATCCCTACAGTGCACAACTAAACAACTTTTTCACGACGACAAGGGCTAATACATCGGGATAATGTTGACTTTACATGGCAGGGAACTGGTGCTGGTTGGGGTATACGGCCCGGGTCCCTAGGGAACCATCTTTCTGTAGTCTCCTCCTAAAAGAATGCCTTAAATACACGACCCACCCTCTGATAGTTGCAGGGGATATGAACATGGTATTAGACCCAGAGATGGATCATTCTAGGGCACCACATACTCGAATTGGGCGGGGAGAAAGTGAATTTCAATGGCTGTGCAGGGCTTTAGGCCTGCTGGATCCGTGGAGGCTTCTACACCCCGAGGAGCGCGATTACACGCACACCTTTCAGGCACACCAGTCCCTTTCTCGTCTGGATTACTTATTTGTGAGTAGCGGCCTGTTTCCCCAGATAGTATCAGCAGTTATTGGTCCGGAGGAGATCTCCGACCATGCCCTGATATGGGTGGATGTGGAGGCGGCCCCGTCTGCACAACAAAATTCGGGGTGGCATTTCTCCTCGTATTTGTATCACTCCAGAGACTTTCTAGCCTACATACAATGACAATGGGGCGAATATGTACGGCACAATTAAGAGCATAAGACTGACCCTGTATTGTTTTGGCCTACGGGTAAAGCTGTACTAAGGGGACATATCATCGCATATGTTAGTGCCCGCAGAAAACAATTAGCGCATGATATAGTAATGCTGGAGCAGAAACTAAGGGCTGCGAAACAGTCCTGTTTGGCCCGCCCCTCTGACACCACTTTTGACACTCTACAGGCCACTAGGGTAGCCTTGAACTCTTACATTCATGAACGCACCTCACAGTTGCTATTACGAACAAAGTGAAATTTCTTTAGAATTGGGAACAAAATGGACGCACTGCTCACTAGGGTGGTCAGGGAGTGGGAGGGCCCCCGGCACATACCAGCTATAAAGACCTCTTCAGGTCGGGTCACATCTAATTTGAAAGAGATGGCGGAGACTTTTGTGACTCATTTTCAGGAATTGTACGCTAGTCCTGAGACAGCAAGGGTGGAACCATCCAACATCCAAGCATACTTAGAGAGGTCAGGGTTGGCTAGATTTGCAGGAGACTTTGTGAATGCTCTCAATGTACCGCTCACTGCTAAGGAAGTGCAAAGAGTGATTAAAGGCTTAAAATTGAACTCGGCTCCAGGCCCAGATGGCTTCACGGGAGAGTTTTATAAGATGATGCAGACTCAAATACTGGGCCCCCTTGTAGACTATCTAGAAGAGGTGATTGAAACACAGGGATTTCTGAGACATGAAAACACGGCATTAATCTGCCTCCTGCCTAAGCCGAACTGTCCCAGGAATTTGCCCAGGAATTTGCCCGGGAGCTACCACCCAATCTCACTCATAAACGTAGACGTCAAAATATTATCTAAGATATTGGCTCACAGGTTGGCTGAGGGGCTGCCAGAATACATTCACCCAGACCAAGTTGGCTTTGTTAAAGGGCGCCAGTCTGTACGTAATATTCACAAGTTATTACTGGCCCTCTCCCTCTGTTAATGGAAAGAAATCCCTCTGGTGGTGACCAACTTGGATGCAGAGCGCGCATTTGATAGGGTACACTGGCAATTCTTATTTGATACCCTCACTTATTTAGGGGTCTCGGGCTGGTACTTTAGGGCAGTGTCGGCATTGTATGTGGACCCAAGAGCAGCCTTGCTAGTTAATGGGCACCGTACTGACTCATTCTCCATTCTTCGTGGTACGAGACAGGGATGTCCTCTTTCCCCCCTATTGTTCCTTCTCACGCTTGAACCGCTTCTCGTAACCCTACGTAACACCATGGCACTGGAGGAGGTCACAATACAACATAAAGAGATCAAAGTTATGGCCTTTGCAGATGACTTATTGTTAAACCTCACTAACCCCCAAGCCTCTATCCCTCATTTAATCCGATTGATCTCTGAGTATGGTGCTCTTTCAGGGTTCAAACTGAATTTTAGTAAGTCTGTGGTCCTTCCTTCCTCTCCAACAATACAAAATTCGCGGCACGGGAACTTCCCATTTACCTGGTTGGATGGCTGGATCAAATATCTGGGTGTTATTATTCCAGTCAATCTGCCCATGTTATATGCCTGCAACATTCTTCCCTTGGTGATCTCCCTTCAGAAGACCCTTAGCCTGTGGCGAGCCTACCCGGTCTCATTACTGGAGTGCATAGCACTCTTCAATATGATCTGGGCTCCAAAGTGGTTCTACGTTTTTCAGATGTTACCCTTGTTTTTGCGGGTTACGGATGAAAAAGCACTGAATAAAATGTTGCAGGTATATCAGTGGCAGGGGAAGAGGGCCCGACTACCCATTTCAATTTTGCAGAAGCCCAAAACACATGGGGGACTTCTAGTAGGTCTGTTAAACTTGAGACACTTAACAGTAGCTTGCACAATGAGACATATTAATGACTGGTACAGGAATTTATCCTTAAGATCGAGCGTGGTACCGGAAGATTAGAGGGTGGCCAATGTAACGCCGATATTTAAAAAAGGTTCCAGAGGAGATCCGGGAAATTATAGACCGGTGAGTCTGACTTTGGTGCCGGGCAAAATGGTACAGACTATTATCAAGAACAAAATTACATAGCACATTCAAAAGTACGGACTAATGGGACAAAGTCAACATGGATTTAGTGAAGGGAAGTCATGCCTCACCAATCTGCTACATTTCTCTGAAGGGGTAAACAAACATGTGGACAAAGGTGAGCCGGTTGATATTGTGTATCTAGATTTTCAGAAGGCGTTTGATAAGGTCCCTAATGAAAGGCTACAGAGGAATTTAGAGGGACATGGAATCGGAGGTAGTGTCTTACTGTGGATTAAAACTGTTTGAAAGATAGAAAACAGAGAGTAGGGTTAAAAGGTCAATATTCGCAATGGAGAAGGATAGTTAGTGGGGTCCCTCAGGGATCTGTGCTGGGACCTCTGCTTTTTAACATATTCATAAATGACCTAGAGATGGGGGTAACTAGTGAGGTAATCAAATTTGCTGATGACACAAAGTTATTCAAAGTTGTCAAATCGCGGGAAGATTGTGAAAAATTACAAGAGGACCTTACGAGACTGGGAGACTGGGTTTTTAAATGGCAGATGATGTTTAATGTGAATGATTGCAAAGTGATGCATGTGGGAAAGAGGAACCCAAACTATAACTACATCATGCAGGGTTCAGCGTTAGGAGTCACGGTCCAAGAAAGGGATCTAGGTGTCATCGTTGATGATACGTTGAAACCTTCTGCTCAATGTGCTGCTGCAGCTAGGAAAACAAATAGAATGTTGGGTATTATTAGGAAAGGGATGGAAAACAAAAATGAGGATATTATTCTGCTGTTGTATCGCTCCTTGGTGCTACCACACCTCGAGTATTGTGTTCAATTCTGGTCGCCGCACCTCAAAAAAGATATATTGGAATTAGAAAAGGTGCAGAGAAGGGCAACAAAGATGATACAGGGGATGAGACGACTTCCCTGTGAGGAAAGGCTGAAGAGGCTGGGGCTCTTCAGCTTGGAGAAAAGGCAGCTGAGGGGAGATATGATAGAGGTCTATAAGATAATGAGTGGAATGGAACGGGTCAATGTGGAGTGTCGGTTTACGCTTTCCAAAAATAATAGGACAAGGGGGCATTCGATGAAGCTGCAGTGTAGTAAATTTAAAACAAATCGGAGGAAATGTTTCTTCACTCAACGCGGCGTAGTTAAACTCTTGAATTTGTTGCCGGAAAAAGTGGTTAAGGCGGTTGACCTAGCGGACTTTAAAAAAGGTTTGGACAGCTTCCTGGAGGAAAAGGCCATAGAATGTTATTGAATGGACGTGGGAATAATCCACTATTTCTGGGATGGGCGGGACAAATTGTTTGTTCTTTTGGCCGCTGTCGGAGACAGGGTGCTGGGCTCGATGGACCCTTGGTCTGTCCCGATATGGCGATGCTTATGTACTTATATGTACTAATGACTTTTCATTATCTGGACTGGAGCCTAATCTTTTTTGCAGATCCCATTTCAACTGGCAGATACACACAATACTGAAGCACTCCCCAACACAGCTACATTTTAACCTGTTTATCCATGCAGCACGAGCAGCTTGGAGATGGCTGTGCAGACGCCACCACTTCTTGGCAGCAGTGACCCCCTTTTTGGCAATCAGACACAACCCAGACTTTCCTGCAGGAACGGATTCATCGGTGTTTGCTCGCTGGAAGACTCTGGGGATCCAATACCTGTCCCAGTTGCTCATGGAGGATGGTAAACTGCAACCCTTTGAGGTGCTGCACACTCGTTATCAACTGCCCCCCACAGACTCTATTGCCCATTTTCAACTACAGCATTATGTGAACAGTCTGCCTTGGGAAGACTTGTGCGAAGATGTTCAGGAGACACTGAGTAAAGCACTCACACTGAACTCTCAGAACTTGGTGCCTTTAGCCTTTCATCATAAGTACCTGCAGGAGTCTTCATCAGAGTTGGATTATGCATGGCTGGCTAAGAATTGGAACTTAGCCTTGCTGACACAGTTGTCCAGCCAGCACATCCAAACCTGCCTGCACCAGATATATCGAACCACGTGCAATGCCCAACTATGGGAATTACAGTACAAATTACTTTTGAGGCTTTACATCTCGCCGCGTCAGGCAAACAAGACAGGATTTGCGAGCTCAGAAGAGTGCTCAAGATGTCTGGGTACCCCTGCCTCGCTGGGTCATATGTTCTGGATGTGTCCCAGAATACAGGGCTTTTGGGCCAAGGTGTTGTGTGAGTCAGAGGCACCCTCCATAAGGGCCCCCAGATTCTGTTTGAAGATTATCAATTACCTACACCCACGCCCTCGGGCCTCTTAGACTTCTTCCTGGTGCTGATGGCAAAAAAGACTATTCTGCAACAGTGGAGGGAGCCCGCGACCCTTGCTTTCTCATCCTGGTGGACGCAAATGACTTCTCTGATGGCTATGGAGGCTCAGATGTTTTTCAGATGCCTCCTCGTCCTCAGGCAGACGTTTTCGCCACTGTTGGGAGCACTTTGGTTCTACTTTACAGCCTGCCCCTAGAAATCGGATATTTCATTGAAGGACAATTTGGCTTCCATGCAGCACAGGGGTGTGGGGAGAGAGGGAAGGGGTGGGTTTAAGGGACAAAATGTTTGTAATAATTTTTGAAATCTCTCATTATGGACAGCGGGGGTCAGAAGGTACTTATGACCTGTAATCTGTGCAATTGTTCTCTTGCTGTCATGATTCAATAAAAATTATTTCTATAAAAACAACAATGAAACAAAATAGACAGTGCAATTTAATCAGGGAGGACAGAACTTTACACAAGAGCAATAAAACATCAGGGTAATCCTAAAATATAATTCTTTCATACCAATAAAGTGAAGAGAGGGTAAAGGGGGGGATAAAAACAGAAGGGAAGTAGCCTTAATTGGTTGCTAGTTATGGATAAGCCTGATTAAAAATAAATGTTTTAAGTGCCTTCTTAACATTTAGGAATGAAGATTCCAAGTGGAGGTTGAGAGGGGGACTGTTCCAGATAGAAGGGGCTACCACATTGAATCATGATTTTTGAATTGAGTCAAGCCAGATGTGGCAAAGTGAAGGAACTGTTAGGAGTTTTTGACTTGAAGAATACAGCTGCTTTTGTTTAAGTATGTCAATTGCAACCCTTTTTTTTTGTTAAGGGTGCTATCTCATCCAAAGTATCCTTAACAATATTTATCCAATTATCATTCATATCTTGAGGGGTTTCTAAATGGGTATCTAATACACTGAGCACTATAGACCAAAAAAATATCAGGGCCCTTTTACTAAGCCGTGCTAAAATGTGGCCTCCACTATTTTCAGTGCATGGCTTTCCCACGAGCTGAGGCCACTTTTAGCGCAGCAGTAAAATGGCTGCAATTTCTATTTTCCCCTTAATGGCTTTACTAGATGGTAAGGGTTACCAAGCTATCCCCGCGCTAATTGGGCAGCTTACAGCAATTTACCCCCACTACCTGATTAGAGCAGGGCACACCTACTCTCCACCTCCAAACGTACCCTGATCCCAGAACTACTGTCGGATGCCTGAGCACATCCTGCAGTAGTGCTTTTCTAGCGTACAGTAAGCATGCTTTAATGTTTACCACCGTTTTGTAAAAGGGTCCTATCAGTATCAATTTCCCCTCTAATAACAAAATTGACTTGAGTTGGGCTATGTTTAATCAGTCATTCTCATAATTTTAGTGTGAAATGAAGTGAATAATGATCCAACCATGGAACAGATTGCCAAATTACATTGTCCATCAATATGTTAAATGTGTAGTATAAGTAATCATGTCTAACTGATGTTGTGAGAGAGTGAGTGACATAGGGGCAGGAAACGCTCCCTCACTAATGCAGTTCAATCCCCTAGAGGCATATGATGCTAGTCTGCCGAGGAGGAGGCTGAGGCTAATACAGTTCAGCCATCTTGCGGCAGGTGGTGCTAGTTTGCCGAGGCAGAGGCTGAGCCTGAGTCAGAGGGGTGGGGCTCAGGCCAGGAGGGCGTTAAAAGCTCTGAGGCTGAACAGATCAGGGAGGCTCTGATACAGAAGTTTCAAAGAGCAAAAGTGAGCAGAAGCCTCTGGTATAGAGGTTTCCAAGTGAGCGAGCAAGCGGCAACCTCAGTGTGGAGAATTCCCTGAATCGTGCAATTAGCAACAGGCAAGTCAAGAGAAGTGTCCTTGAACTTCAGACTTAAGAAGTGACTGTATATGTGACTGTATGGAACCTGTCAGGGACCAGGTTCCAGGACTGTGCTTGACAGACTATACTAAAAGTGTGAAGACTGTGAGGAAGCTGGCATGTTTATCTTTCCTATGGCAGAGTAAAGCCTTTCCTTTTGACCTTTGCACTGCCCTCCATGTGTTTTACGAGGACTCCATGCCCTGCCTGGGCACACATTATCACAGATGTCCATGATGATGAGTGACTTGGACAAGGGGTATATAAAATGCAAAGACCTAGGTTATAGAATTGCCTGTATGTCATTAGGATGCCGTATTTGTGGTAAACCAAATCAGCAAACAAGCAGACATTTTTGTTGCCACATCCTGAAATCAAAAGACATCAATTATGAATGTTTTTCTTTCCCTTTCAATTTTCTATTTGCATTTATATTCTCTTTCATCTCTAAGTACTAAAACACAACAGTAGCTATTATCTTGTTTAGCCACAAAGGACTTAATTTGCCACAGTCAACAACTTAGCAGAAGCATTTTGTGAACGTTAGCACTGTAAGCGTTTCAATTATCACTGCCTTAGTTTCCTGTTTCTATCAGAGGGCCACTTTATCACAACCCTGGATTCTTTGACTCATTATAGCTTTTTAAAATTGAAAGGCTAAAGGATTATTTTCTAGACATTGCTAGAAACATTGCTAACATCTAAAGGACTTTTGACTATCATTTTTTGGCATATATTTCTAGAAATGTCATAAAGGTAAATATATTAAGGGTAATTCTATAAACTAGGTGCTAACAGTTACATGTCCGTTGCACACATAAGTGTTTGAAATAGTGTAAATGCCATTATTCTGCCTAAACACTCTTCTGCAAATCAGGGGCGTAGCTACGGGTGGGCCTGGGTGGGCCCAGGCCCACCCAATTTCAGTCCAGGCCCGCCCAGCGCCAGCACCAGCTCCCATTGCCGGCCACTGCTGCTTTTCCTGATGAGCAGCAGTGGCCGGCGCTACAAAAAGAAGAAGCGCTCAGCTGACTGAGCTGAGTGCCAACGCGTCGCTAAGGACAAGAAAAAAATGTTTTTAAAAAAATGCGGCACCACAGGCAGCCTCGAAGCATTGGCTGCTGGCTCTGTGCAGGCTCCTCCCGTCTCTTACATCACTGCCCCTGTAGCGAAGCAGGGGCAGTGACGTAAGAGACGGAAGGAGCCTGCAGAGCCAGCAGCCAATGCTTCGAAGCTGCCTGCAGTGCCGTGTTTTTTTAAAAACATTTTTTCTCGTCGGGTTAGCAACGCGTTGGCGCTCAGCTCAGTCAGCTGAGCGCTTCTTCTTTTTGTAGCGCCGGCCCTGCTGCTCATCAGGAAAAGCAGCAGTGGCCGGCAATGGGAGCTGGGGCTGGTGGGCCTGAATGGGAGAGGGAAAATGGATGGCAGGATGGGGAGAAAGAGGGAAAATGGAAGGATGGGGAGAGAAAGAGGGAAAACAGATGGCAGGATGGGGAGAAAGAGGGAAAACGGAAGGATGGGGAAAGAAAGAGGGAAAACAGATGGGAGGATGGCAGAGAAAGAGGGAAAACGGAAGGATGGGGAAAGAAAGAGGGAAAACAGATGGGAGGATGGCAGAGAAAGAGGGAAAACAGAAGGATGGGGAGAGAAAGAGGGAAAACAGATGGGAGGATGGCAGAGAAAGAGGGGAAATGGAAGGATGGGGAGAGAAAGAGGGAAAACAGATGGGAGGATGACAAAGAAAGAGGGAAAACGGAAGGATGGGGAGAGAAAGAGGGAAACAGATGGGAGGATGGGGAGAGAAAGAGGGAAAACTGTTGGAAGGATGGCAGAGAAAGAGGGAAAACATATGGAAGGATGGGGAGAGAAAGAGGGAAAACGGAAGGATAGGGAGAGAAAGAGGGAAAACAGACAGGAGGATGGCAGACAAAGAGGGAAAACAGACGGAAGGATGGCAGAGAAAGAGGGGAAACGGAAGGATGGGGAGAGAAAGAGGGAAAACAGATTGCAGGATGGGGAGAGAAAGAGGGAAAACAGATGGGAGGATGGCAGAGAAAGAGGGAAAATGGAAGGATGGGGAGAGAAAGAGGGAAACACATGGGAGGATGGCAGAGAAAGAGGGAAAATGGAAGGATGTGGAGAGAAAGGGAAAACAGATGGGAGGATGGCAGAGAAAGAGGGAAAATGGAAGGATGGGGAGAGAAAGAGGGAAGATGCTGGATGGAAGGGTAGGGAGAAAGAGGTGACACTGGATGGAAGGATGCAGAAAGAAAGAGGGGAGACTATTGGAAGGATGGGGAGACAGAGGGGAGACACTGGAAGGATGGGGAGAGAAAGAGGAGAGGCTGCTTGGAAAGGGGGAGTAGTGAAAGATTGGAGAATAAGAGGAAGGGGCATGGGGAGAACAAGGGTGAGAAAAAGATGAAAAGCCATAAGTAGATGAAGGAAATTAAAGAATGGATAGTAAGAATGAATTAAATCTGGACACAGAGAGAGGCAGAAAAATATTGAAGAAAGCAAAGAAAAGGAGAGAAAAATGACAAATGGCCAGGAAACCCTGGCAGAAGAGTTAAGCGAAAACGAAGGAAAGCAGAATCTAGAGACAGGGAGCAACACAATGAGAAAAAGTAAATGGCCATACAACAAAGGTAAAGAAAATAATTTTATTTTAATTTAGGGTAAAGTAATATGGTGTTAATAAAGTTTCAGAGACCAATACTTCCTTCCTTAGGTCAGGAGAGGATACCGTAACAGCATTATACTGACCTGAGGCAGGAGGTTTTGGCCTCTGAAAGCTCACTGAAAAGGATTAGGCTATTAAATAAATTGTCTGAAATCTGATGCACTGAAAAGCAGCACTTTACCCTGTGTGACAAATGCATCTGAGTGTGACTACATTTTGCTGGGGGGAGGGGGGGGGTAGAGAGAAAATTTTGTGCCCATCCACTTTGGGTTCAGGCCCACCCAAAATTGGCAGTCTGGCTACGCCACTGCTGCAAATACCCACTTAACTTACATAGTAGGTATTTGCAATGGTGGCATACACAAATGGGCAAAGCATGGGCAGGACATAAACAGGGCTTCCACTTGCATGTATAATTTACAGAATACTGCAAGTTACAATCATCCCTGCTGCACTTAGGCTTCCCCAGTTAAGCCAGCTTTACGGCTGGTGTATATGCGAGCACCTATATGTTAGGAACACTGATACCAGGTACGCTTGATTTCTATAAAAAAAAAAAAAAAATTACCCCCATTCTGCCAAAAGAATCCTTACTCTGACAAATTTTCAACCTTGCCCCAGAACCTTTTTGATGGAGGACTTGGCTGACTCACTGAGAGGTAATCACTGCACAGCTGGAGGGGAGCAGAACACAGACTACTTTGAAGCATTGCATGTGCTGAACCTGAACCATAATGCTGCTAAGTGTTCTGTTATTTTCATTCTTAATTTCTCAAGTTTCTGGCTACAGGTTTAGCTACCTGATACATCTATTCTCTGGACTTTATTGCTTACTGTATAATTAATTTGTCCTGTGAATCTGCATTCTGGTGTACTTCTCTGTCTTCTAACCCAGACCCCAGAAAAGATAAAAACAAAATAAAAAATACTTTTCTGCCTAGCTCTGATAGTAGTGAGCATAGGCTTTTCAAACTGTTTCTTGTCCTTTACCCTGCTAACTCTAGCTGTAACATTCTAACTTTGGCTACTATTCTGTGGACAAGTTTTGTCAGGTTTATTTTCCATTGCTAGTCCTAGGATAAAAAAAAAAGCAGCTTTAGTCTTACAACTGGTTTAATTGGCTATTACATTGCAGAGACTGCTATAATTATTGAGAATATTTAGATTTACAGGAGAAAAGTTAGTTTCTATCTGAATTCGATTATTTTAGCAAACTGTGACATTGCTTGCCCTAGAACATTTTTGATAGAGGACTTGGCTGACTCACTAGGACTTATAGTAATGGAAGTGATGCTAAAGAAAAGGATAGTGAATTTCCTGGAATCCAATAGGTTACAAGATCCGAGACAACATAGTTTTATCAAAGGTAAATTGTGCCAAATAAATCTGATTGAATTCTTTGACTGGGTGACCAGAGAACTTGATCGAGGACGTGCGCTAGATGTAATCTACTTAGATTTCAGCAAAGCCTTTGACATGGTTCCTCATAGGATGCTCTTGAATAAACTTGACAGGCTGAAGTTAGGACTCAAAGTGGTGAACTGGATTAGGAACTGGTTGACAGATGCCAGAGGATGGTGGTTAATGTAATTCAATTGGAGGAAGGAAAGGTGAATAGTGGAGTGATTCAAGGATCGGTGCTAGGGCCGATTCTTTTCAATATATTTGTGGGCGACATTTCAGAAGGTTTAGAAGTCTCTAAATCACTTTGACTAACAAGTAAATCTGTTCCCTATATGTATAATCAATCTTGCTGATGGAGGAAAAGACTTCAGATGCTCGGCTTTCAATGGCGTAATTGCCAAAATGGATGCCGGGTGAGCTTCCTCATTAGTCTTAAAAACCTCCCATTGTAATATTTTTTCATTAAATTTTTTTCCTGTTTTCTAATCCTTTCCTTTTGAATTAACATTTACAGAGCATCTCCGTTTCACTTATCGCTTCCTCAGCAGTCAAACCCCCAATCCTCTAAGTAAATTGTCCTAAATAATAGAAAATGAACATAAAGGAATATAGATGAGGGCTACATGAAATTTCTATCCGCATAGATATAATCCAATGACACTGTGCCTACTTTTTACTTTACTCTGATTCTTATCTGCAGATGCCGGTAAATTCAAAATCAGTTAGGTCTACTTAATAGGTAAATTCAAAATGGCATTCCCTTTTTCTTAAGGCGCTCAAATTATGAACCAATCAGCATGCCTCAAAATTTAAAGGAGCAACAAGATTAAAGGCTAAACTGGTTAAAATTAAAGGAAAACTTTCCATTCAATTCTGGTGTTTAAGCCATCTGGTGTAACTGGCTTTAATCTCAGTAACCATCTTTGTTCCAATTGTAGCAATTTGCGTCCTTGATCCCGTCCTCTAAGAGACTGGTATCTGATCAATGACTACACATTTCTAGTCATCAAAAGAGTGTTGTGCTGTAATACTGTGCGATACAATGGGGGCTTCTAATTTAAGATGCAATATATTGTGTTTATGCTCGCTGACACGTTGTTTTGACAGTCAGGTGGTTTTTCCCACGTATATTTTTCCACATGTGCATAGCAATTCATAGACTACATATGTACTGTTACAATCAGTCTGTCTCCGAAGAGTAAATTGTTTCTTCTCTATTGGATTAATAAAAGTTACCGTTACCAACACTGAAGAGCAAAACATGCAAGATCCACATCTCCCATGTCCTTTTATATTTCCCGTGTGGGTCAAACTTAAAGAGTTATTTTGCAAGATTTCTCTCATGTTTTTCCCACAGGTGTAAGCTATTCTAAGGTTATGGACCTGAAAAACTGGATGCATTTGCATTATTCTTCAATTTCGTTTAATAATACATGTGACGTGCTGATCCTTGGGTGTATTTTAAAACACGTTTGTGTATCTGAATCTCCAACTGTTGTTCTTGTGATATTTAAAAGTGCATCTCTATGATTGTATTTTGCTCGTTTATAAGTTGTTTTTAAAATCCTGTCAGGAAACCCCTTCTTTAACAATTTATGTGTTAATATTTTAGATTGAAGTTGAAAACCTTGAGTATGGCTGCAAATACTCCAGAATCTTAAATATTGGGAAAAGGGTAAACTGTGTTTCACTGCTTGCGGATGATTACTTGTTGGTCCATCCAGCCTTGTTGGGCAGACTGGATGGACCGTTCAGGTCTTTATCTGCCATCATTTACTATGTATGTAAACTATAATAAAGAATTACAATCCGTATCTTTAGTATACACTTCCGTAATGAAACATTATTGATTTAGTATTACCAGCACATCCAGAAAATTAATTTGTGTTTCTGAATACTGTATTTTGAATTGAATATTGGTGTCGCAATGATTCAACCATGAATGAAAGGTTAACAATTGTTGGATATCCCCTTTCCAGAGCATAAATATGTCATCAATGTATCTATGCCACCTATAGATGTAATGTGACCATGGATTTGTAACAATCCATTTCTTTTCAAACTGAATCATGTAAAGATAAGCCATTGAAGGGGCAAGCTTGGCTCCCATTGTGACACCTCTTTGCTGTAGAAAACATTTTTCTTTAAACAGAAAAAAAATTTTATTAACACAATTTCTGGGAATGCTGTCAAAAAAAGATGTGGGAATTTGCTGCAGTCTAGGTCTTGAATCCAGACTATGTTCCAAAATTTTCAAACAATCTTGTTCCGGTAAATAAGTGTACAGTGCCACCACATCCATCATCACTACTTCAATCTGGCTTTCACCCTCTTCATTCAACTGAAACAGTGCTTGCTAAAGTCCAATGATTTGTCCCTGGCTAGATCTAAAGGTCTATCCTCATCCTTCTCGATCTATCTGCTGCTTTTGACACTGTTGATCACCGCCTACTCCTTGATAAGCTGTCATCACTTGGATTACAAGGCTCTATTCTTTTCTGATTTTCTTCTTATCTCTCCCATCGCATTTTTAGTGTATACTTTGGTGGATCCTCCTCCACTTCTATCCCACTATCAGTTGGTGTACCTCAGGGATCTGTCCTGGGACCTCTTCTTTTCCCCATCTATACTTCTTCCCTTGGTACTCTGATCTCATCCCATGGTTTTCAGTATGCTGATGACTCCCAGATCTACCTCTCCACACCACATTTCAGCAGGAATCCAGGCCAAAGTATCAGCCTGCCTGTCTGACATTGCTCCCTGGATGTCTCACTCTGAAACTAAACATGACCAAGAGTGAGCTTCTTATCTTTCCCCCTAAACCAACCTTTCCTCTTCCCCCATTCTCTATCTCTGTGGATAACACACATCCTCCCTGTCTCATCAGCTCATAACCTCGGGGTCATCTTTGACTCCTCTCTCTCTCTCCTTCTCTGCACATATTCAACAGACTGCTAAAACCCATCATTTCTTTCTTTATAATATCACCAAAATGTATCCTTTCCTTTCTGAGCAAACTACCAGAATCCTTATCCACACTCTTATCACCTCTCACTTAAACTATTGTAACTTGCTTCTCACAGGTCTCCCACTAAGCCATCTCTCTCCCCTTCAATCTGTTCAAATTTCTGCTGCACAACTTATATTCCGCCAGTGTCGCTATGCTCATAATAGCCCTCTCCTCAAGTCACTTCATTGGCTCCCTATCCATTTCTGCATACAGTTCAAACTCCTCTTATTGACTTAAAAGTGCATTCACTCTGCAACTCCTCAGTACCTCTCCACTCTTATCTCTCCCTACACTCCTCCACGGGAACTCTGTTCACTGGGTAAATCTCTCTTATCTGCACCCTTCTCCTCTACTGCTAACTCCAGACTCTGTTCCTTTTATCTTGCTGCACCATATACCTGGAAAGAATTCCCGAGCCAGTACGTCGTTCCATCTCTGGCCATCTTCAAATCTAGGCTAAAAGCCCACATTTATGAGGCTGCTTTTAACTCCTAACCCTTACTCACTTGTTCAGTACCCATGTTTTATCATTCCCACCTTAGTAATTCCCTTATCTCTTATTTGTCCTGTTTGTCTGTCCTAATTAGATTGTAAGAGGGACTGTCTTTTCATGCCCAGTGTACAGTGCTGTGTACATCTAGTAGCACTATAGAAATGATAAGTAGTAGTAGTAGTAGTAATAGGTTTCTTGGGAACTGAGCAACACTCTTGAGATGGGGGAACCTATTCCAGAAGGATGGGCTTCACCTTAACCAGGATGGAACTAGGCTGCTGGAAATAACTTTTAAAAAGGAGATAGAGCAGTTTTTAAACTAGAAACTGGGGGAAGTCTGATAGTTGCTCAAAAGCACATGGTTTGAAACAAAGCATCTTTGAAGGATACCTCTAAAACAAGGAAGACAGTGCAACCGATAGTGAGATTGCAATAAAGGCTATAGTAGATGGGGGGCTAATTTTCAAAGCACTTAGACTTAAAAAGTTCCATAGATTACTAAGGAACTTTCTAAGTCAAAGTGCTTTCAAAATATGCCTCCTGGTGTCTTTAACTAAAAAGCAGACAGACTTCAAAGATTGCAAATTATCACTATCACTGAGGCCTGGTGGAAGGAAGATAACCAATGGGACACTGTCATAGCAGGGTACAAATTATTTTGCAATGATAGAGTGGATCAAATTGGTGGAGGGTTTGTGTTGTATGTTAAAGAGGGCTTTGAATCAGACTAAAATTTCTTCAGGACAAAAAAAAAACCCACCTTGGAATCCTTATGGATAGAAATTCCATCTGTAAAAGGGAAAAGGACAGAGACAGGAGTATACTACCATCTGCCTAACCAGAATGAACCAGACAGATGCAGAAATGTTAGCAGAAATTAGGGAGGCTAAAAAATTGGGTAAAACAATAATAATGACTGGATAAATGTAACATCAGGGCATGCTAGGGAAGTAAAGTTCCTGGATGAATTGAAGAACTGCTTTATGGAGCAGCTGGTTCAGGAACTATCAAGAGGGAGAACAATTCTAACCCTTGTCCTTAGTGGAGTGCATGATCTGGTGCAAGAGGTTACGCTGCTGGGGCCACTTGATACAAATGATCATAGCATAATCAAATTTGATTTAATAACTGGAGTGAGTACACACAGGAAATCTAATACATTAGCATTTAACTTTCAAAATGGAGACTATGATAAAATAATGGTAAAAAAAAAAAATTTTAAGCCCAAAAACTTGTACATCAGACATGGATGTTGTTCAAAAATACCATCCTGGAAGCCCAGACCAGATATATTCCATCTATTAAAAAATAGTAGAAGGAAGGCCAAACAACAGTTTGCATAGTTAAAAAGTGAGGTGAGGAGGCTATTAGAGCTAAAAGAACATCCTTCAGAAAATGGAAGAAGAATCCAGCTGAAGATAATAGAAAATAACATAAGGAATGGCAAGTCAAAAGTAAAGCACTAATAAGGAAGGCAAAGAAAGATTTTGAAAAAATTATGTTGGAGCCAAAAACACATAATGAAACATTTTTTAGTTATATTAGAAGCAAGAAGTCAGTAAAAGAATCAGTAGGACTGCTAGATGAGTTAAAGGGGCATTCAGGGAAGACAAGACCATAGGAGAGAGATTAAGGGGGGTCTTTTACAAAGGCGCAGTAGTGTTTTTAGTGTGTTCTAATGATTAGCATGCACTAAATGCTAGAGATGCTCATACGAATATATGACAATAATACACTAGAACCAAGACTAATCGCTCCTACATATACATATTTAATAGCAATACAGACCCTAGTGTATATGTTATATGTATAAAAATAATACTCAGCAATTTCTATACATACTTTTTATCTTTTGTTACTTTTTTACTTTTTTGTATATGTAAGAGTGCCCTCAGCAAAATCCACTTATTTTTAGGCAATATATTTCTTTTGCCAAGTGGTATAGCACCTCTTTCGTCGGGCTACTCTTAATTTTTCGTGTGTGCTATTATGTGTTCCAATAGTGTTCCTAATCAAAATAAATCAAACTGTGAACTTATCTTTCAAAGGTTTGTTAACGTGTCGCTTCACTCTCCTCACATCACTATTTTTCAACCGATTGACTGGCTGCCCCTAGAAACGCCCGACACCGCAGGTTTCAAACAGTCTTTCCTCAGGGTCTCGGGTTAAAGCCATTCATCAACTTGGTATGAAGCCGTCTTTCCACATCAAAGAATTTCTTACACGATACTCCTTCCTGGCACACCATACAGCTTTTAAAGGCGGCCTTCACGTGGTATAAACCGGAAGTGATACGTCACTGCAAGGTAAACGGGTATTTAGTCATCAGATCAAATGTTATACAGCCGGTATTAGCTAAATATATCAACAGACATGCACTTTGAGTCAATTTATGTGATTCCAAAGTGCACAAGCTGCAAATAAAAAATGTTCACTTCAAATCATTGTATTCCATTCAATGTTTTCATTTAAGCCTAAAGGGTTAATGGTTTGCAGTTTGTATATCCAACTTTGCTCACAGAAAACCTACTCTTTGGGCTATTTAACAACATGCCAATCTTCATTTGTGGTGTACATAATTCAGTCTCTTTGTACACTCTATTATGTTGGCCACACCATGAGAAAGATGAAAATACGTCTCCTAGAACATAAAAGCCGCCTGACCACAAAAACTCTTACTGCTCCCCTTGTGGCTCATTGTGTACAACATGATCATAAGTTCTCAGAATTGCAGTGGTTTATTAACCCGCCGTGAGCAAAGTTGGATATACAAACTGCAAACCATTAACCCTTTAGGCTTAAATTAAAACATCGAATGGAATACAATGGGGAACGGCGGTCAGCACAGGAGAAACCCGGGGTTGTCCGGCCGCCAAGCAGAACCTGGTCCGAGTACCGAGCTCAGCAGCACTCTACTTGATACAAGAACTCACAAGTCTGACAGGGAAGATATGATAGAGGTCTATAAATCTATAAAATACTTAGGGCTTCTTTTACAAAGATGCACCAGCGATTGCCACGCAGCATATGAGAGGAAGCCCATAGGAATTGAATGGGGCTTCCTCTCATTTGCTGCACTGAAAATCGGTAGTGCGGCTTTGTAAAACAGGCCCTTATTTATTTAAGATTAGTTCTTTATTGAAAGTTGAGCTGAGTAGATGAGTTTTCAGTAGGCTACAATCATTTGTGTATCTGAGCTTGTCTGGGTAATCGGTAGTGCAGCTTTATAAAAGAGGCCCTGAGTGAAGTGGAACGGATAGATGTGAATCGCTTGTTTACTCTTTCCAAAAATGCAAGGGCCAGGGGGCATGCAATGAAGTTACTAAGTAGTGCATATAAAACAAATCAAAGATAACATTTCTTCACTCAATGTGTAATTAAAATTTGGGAATTTGCTGCCAGTGAATGTGGTGAAAGCAGTTAGCTAAGCAAGGTTTAAAAATGGTTTGGATAATTTCTTAAAAGAAAAATCTATAAGCCATTATTAAGATAGACTTGGGGAAATCCACTGCTTATTTCTAGCATGAGCAGCATAAAATCTGTTTTAGTTAGGATCTTAGATGAAAACAAAAAAGAAGAAGAGAAAACCCCTATGAATCAAGGCTCTGAGCAAATACGAAAGTAGGGGAGGACCAAAACAAGTCTAACTCAAGGATTAAAAGCAATTTTATTAGTCAGAATCAATGCAGATCTGTGTTTTGGAGAGGGGGCGCTTCACTCAGGCATCAACAAATCTATAACCATACAAACAACAAACAAAATTAATACATATGCAAAATAAATACATGTATGTGTGTAAAGATGAATTTGTGTACACTGATATCCACACCCATCTGAATTGGTATGTTTTATTCTTAATTTTAACATGATCATTTTACACATCATTTTTAATGTTTCTGATATTAAGGGGTCCTGTTACAAAGCCACGGTAAAAAGTGGCCTGCAGTAGTGTGGGCGCGTCTTTTAGGCGCGTGCTGGGACTTTTTTACCACTGCTGTGTAAAAAAGGCTATTTTTATTGGGCCTGCGCTAATATTAAAACTAGTACATGCCTATTTACAGCCTAAGCTCTCACTACCACGCATTGACCTAGCGGTAAGAGCTCATGCGCTACCCACGTGGTAACCATGCAATGTGCGCCAACATGCGCACGCTGCTGGTTACAGCCGGGAATGCCCCAGTGGTAGAAAATAGAAAATTATTTCTACTGTGGGTTCAAAACTTGATTGAGTCTGCAACTGAAGGATTGCGTTTGTTCAATCAAAATATCTTTCTATTGTGAGTGAAGGGGATCACACGGCGTTGCAGTATATTACTTCTCAAAATTGTATTGTTCTCACAATACTGCCGCATGCTGTCAACGATTACTTGTGACCCCTGACGCAGGCACTGAGTACCGAAACACGGACCGTGTCGGGTCCATTCAAGCATTGTTGCATCAACATATATGATTAAAGACTTTATTCCCCCTTTTTTTGAAGGCCCTTGGTGCTTTTTGTTTTGTTTCTTGTTTTTTTGTGCTTTGCTCCCTCTGTTATACTACTGTGGGATTCAGCACATGCCAAAATTGGAATTGCCATTTGGCGCACACCCTACCCCAGCGGCAGTGCCGATTGGGCACGCTACCCCCGCATTAGGCCTCTCACACCTTTGTAAAAAGGCCCCTAGTGTTTATTTCTTGGTTACCTTTTTATACAAATCTTTTCTGCTTTTGTAGTTGATTACATGCATATTTGTTGATTTCTTTACAAACATACATGTATTTATTTTGCATTTTTTTATTTATTTATTTATTTATTTTTAGCACTTGATATCGCAAGTGATCTCTAAGGTAACTATACAATTTATAATTTCTATTACAGGTGCTTTATTAATTTTGTTTGTTGTTTGTATGGCTATAGATTTGTTGACTCCTGAGGCAAATGCCCCTGCACAGTAATGCAGATCTGTGTCGAGTCTGACTAATAAAATTGCTTTTTACCCTTGAGTTCGAATTGTATTGGTTCTCCTATACTTTCATTTTTGCTTAGGATCTTGCCAGGTACTTGTGACCTGGATTGGCCTCTGTTAGAGTGGACCTTCAGTCTGTCTCAGTATGGCAATGCATATGTTCTTATGGCTTTCTAGGTAAGAAAGGAGTACCTCTCAGATAAGTGCTGCATTTTCATCCTTAACTCCTGAGTAGAATCCCAGAAATGCTTAGAGGATTATGCTTATTAGGTCTGTCTGTACATGTTGCAAGTTCTCTTCAAACTACAGGTTCCTTCAGGTCAAGTCAGTTCAATTGCCCTGAGGGAAATGGTATAGTTTGCAAGCTCAGTTTGTAGTCTAGGCCCTACTCACTAAGCCAGCTCTCAAGGCCTTGAAAAAATAAAACAAGATGAACTCATAGTTCAGTTCGAATCAATGGTAGCAAGAAAAACAGTACAGCTTGCAAACTCAGGAGCTGATGTGGTAGCCTTGCCTCAATACAGTGTTTATGTTTATGTTTATTTGAGCATTTTAGAGTATTCGTTCATTCCATTATTTTATCAATGTTGGATTACTGTAATGCTTCGTATTCTGGACTGTCTTTGAAATTTATGAAGAAATTATGTGTGAGCCAGAATACTGCAGGAAAATTAATCTATTGAAAGAACTGGTTTGACCATGTGAATCTATTGTTTCGGGATTTGCATTGGTTGCCAATGGAGGCATAGGTCAAATTTAAAATCTGTTGTCTAGTTTTCAGAACACTGTATGGTGATATTTCAGATAATTTTCCCTCCTTGATTTCTTTCTTGGGGAGTCAATCTAGAACTTGAAGTCAAGAGCGTTTGATTTTAGTTTTTCCATCTGTTAATATAAAAGAGTTTACTGAGGGTCATATTGTCATTCTTCAGTTGAGTATTGGAATATATTACCCCTGTATATTCATGAATAAGTGCAAAACAAAGAAAATCAAGTTACTGGGATATAGGAGGAGCCAGCATTTTTAATAGACTGGTCCTCCAGACATTCCAGGAAAGCAATGGGGCATCCTAGGGGGGCACTTCCGTGCACTTCATAAAATGCTCCCAGGTACACATCTCACCTTTGCTCCCTTATCTTGTCCCCTGAGCTCTCCAAAACCCACCTAAAACCTACTCCCTCCCCCCACACCTACCTATGAAAAAGAAGTGCCTTAAATATTATAGTAGGGCCCTAAAATACAAATACATTTATCAGGAAAGCTGAACAAGCCAAATTACTACAGAATGCTACATGGAAACTTCATGCTAACAGAATACCTCAGTCATACACACAAGACACAAATGCCAAATACAGAATAAGTGACCACAAACTCTAGAAATATAAATTAAACGGAAACCCCAAGAAACTAGACCTTGCATGTAGTACAACACCAGAGAAACAAGAAAGAAAGGCATTTGCTCCTGTGTAAAATATAAAGATGGCACATGCCAGGGTTGGTGTTAGTGGTTGCAACTAGGGCAATTGTGCCTGGTTCCCTGGCCAGAGAAAGCCCACCTGCTGGAAGCTGAAGGCATAGCCTGGTAATGGACTTTGGGGTCATTTCCTAGATTTCTGTCCTGGACCCCAGCCATGTTTAACATCAACTTTGGCAAGATGTACATTTCAAATCCAACATGTTATATTCACAACAGTGAAAATAAAATATTTTTTATACCTTTTTGTTGTCTGGTCATTTTTTCTCAAATCATATTGGTCCCAGTCTCTGGTTTCTGCTTCCCTCTGTCTTCTCTTAACTCACTTGCCAGTGTCTCCTATTTGACATTTCTTCTTTCTTCATGTCCATCATCCATCTCCCATCTCTGTTTTCCTATATTTCCTTGTCCAGAATCTCCCCTGTGTTCATATCCCCTCATCCATCATCATTCCTCTGTGCACCTATGCACCCTATGCCCAGCATATCCCTTCTGTGTTCCTATTCTCCCCCTTGTCTGGTATCTCCCCCCCTCTGTGTCCATATACCCCCCTCTCCAGTGTCCAGCATTTTATCTCTATTCCATATCCCCGTCCCCCCCCCCCCCCTGTCAGGCATTACCCCTCTGTGCCCATGTGCCATCCCCATACAGCATCTCACATTTGTGTCCCTGTCCCCATGCTCCCACCTAATGCCCATAATCTCCCTTCTGTATCTGTATACTTCCCTATGTCCCCTTTCTCCCTCCTCCACACCAATGTGTCCCTCTCCTCTCTGATCCCACCCCCCAACCAGCTTCTCGTCCTCTCTTTCCTTCCCCTTATGCATCTGGCTCTTTCTCCCTGCACCTCTCTCCCTTCTCTCTAACCCCTCCCACAGGTCTAGCACCTTTCTCCCTTTGCTCCAGCCCTCCTTGCAGGTCCACATCTGTCTCCTTTCCTTTCAGCCATCATCTGCATATCCAGCACCTCTCCTTCAGCCCCCCCCCCCCCCACCACATGTCCAGCATCTCTCTCCCTTTCATCTAGCCCCCCCTACATGTCCAGCATCTCTCTCCCTTTCATCCAGCCCCCCCTACATGTTCAGCACCTCTTTCTCTTTCATCCAGCCCCCCTACATGTCCAGCACCTCTCCCCTTCACTTCAACCCTCTGCGTATCCAGCACATCTCCTTTCCCTCCACCCCCCCTGCATATCCAGCACCTCTCCCCTTCCCTCCACCTCCCCCTGCAAATCCAAAACCTCTTCCCTTCCCTCCAACCTCCCCTCTGCAAATCCCAAACCTCTCCCCTTCCTTCCAACTTCTCCTCTGCAAATCCCAGATCTCTGCCCTTCCCTCTAACCTCCCCTCTGCAAATCCCAAACCTCTCCCCTTCCCTCCAACCTCCCCTCTGCAAATCCCAAACCTCTCCCCTTCCTTCCAACTTCCCCTCTGCAAATTCCAAACCTCTCCCCTTCCCTCCAACCTCCCCTCTACAAATCCCAAACCTCTCCCCTTCCTTCCAACCTTCCCTCTGCAAATCCCAAACCTCTCCCCTTCCCTCCAACCTCCCCTCTGCAAATCCCAAACCTCTCTCCCTTCCCTCCAACCCTCTGCCCCTAGCAAGTCCAGCACCCTTCACCCTTCTGTTCCCTCCCCTTCCCGGGCCAGCACCCCACTGACTTCCTCACCCTCTCCCACCCCTGCAGCGCTTCTTTTAATGCTGTCGGCTGCTGTGCACAGTCTCCCACCCCGCGGCAGCGCTTACACTTCGCTATGGCGCTGCCTGCCTGACAGCAACTCTATAGATGCGTCACCGACGTCCGACGTCCTGCTCCAGGGCCTTCCCTTTGCCGCGCCGATGTAACTTCCTGTTTACGGAGGTGGGACGCGGAAGGCCCTGGAGCAGGATGTTGGATGTCTGTGATGCATCTGTAGAATTGCTGTCAGGCAGGCAGCACCGTAGCGGTATAAGCGCCGCCGCGGGGGTGGGAGACTGGACAGCAGCGCCGACAGCATTAAAAGAAGCACTGTGGCAGGGGTGGGAGAGGGTAAAGATCTTCTTCTGGGCGGGCCTGAGGCCAAACTGGGTGGGCCTGGGCCCATCCAGGCCCACCCGTAGCTACGCCCCTGTTACAAACAGGTCTAGTTAAAACTCCTTAGTTTTAGATTTGTTTTGTTCCATTATGGCTGAAAAACATCTAAGTCTTAGGAACACCCAAATCCCATCCTTAACATCCCCCCCAACACACCCCCTTGAGATTTGGATGCACTGCAGATGAACATCATAGAAAAACATCTGAAAAATAGGTTTTGAAAATACTGGTTTGGATGGTTTCGTGAGAAAAATGTCCAAATGCTGCTTTGTGCCACTTTTTAGATGTTTTTCTCTTTCAAAAATGAGCCCCATAGTAACATTATAAGCAACAGCAGATAAAGACCTGAACAGTCCATCCAGTCTGCTCAACAGTTACATTCATTCTCAATTCAAGATTAAAATCAACAATGAGCATGAGATTATATACTTGATCGTGGTCTTTTCTTTGGTGTTTCTGAGACCTAGACCGTAGAAGTCTACCTGGCTCTGTCCCTTTCCAACTACTGGAGTTGCTGTCAAAGCCCAATCCAGCCTATCCAAATATGTCATTTCACTTCCAGGACATAGACCATAGAAGTCTGTCCAGCACTGTCCTTACGTTCCAAATTACTAGAGTCTCCGTTGAAGCCTTCTCCAGCCCATCCTAAACTGGATAACTATATACGGGACATAGACCGTACAAGCCAGCCCAGGACCGGCCTTCATTTTTACAGCCAGAGTTGCCATCTAAGCAAGCATCACTTGACATACCATTCATTTTCTAATTAGAGATCCTCTGTGTTCATACCACACCTTTTTGAATTCTGCCACTATTTTTTTTCTCCACCACCTGCCTCAGGAGGGCATTCCAGGCATCAACCACCCTCTCCATGAAAAAGAATTTTCTGACATTACTACTAAGTCAACAACCCCATAACCTCAATTCATGTCATCTATTTTTAAAATTTGCCCTTCTCTGGAAAATATTTGTTTCTATATTAATACCTTTCAAGAACATCTGTATCATGTCTTCTGTCCCTCCTCTCCTCTAGGGTAAACATATACATCATATTGTCCATTCTTCTAGTTTACATAATAGTTGCAGTGTTCTCCATTTCACGAAATCTAAGCTTTAATGAAAGCAGACCTGACTGTTGACTTAAGTGCTAACCTTGTGAGAAGAAAAGCTGAATTTGGCAAGAATCAATGTGGCCTTTTAGCAGGAATGGTGAAGAGCATCACTGAAGCAGATATTGAACATGCTGGGAAGAGCATGGATTGATGGGAAAGGAATGAAAAGTCAGGTAAAAGATGTTCAGAGAAGAGGGGCTGGGATGCATCTGTGAACTCATTATGCATCTACACAAGATCACAAATCTCAGCTGTGTAGAGTGGAAGGGCTGCTTCGATCTTCATCTGTCAACATTCACTATATTCCTTTGAGTTGTAAAATGAGGTTTTGCTTCTGTATGTTTATGGCTGAGAGGAAGAAAGTGAATGGTAGTGAACATATCCTTAATTAAGAATAATAAATGCTGTACATATTCAGAAGGGCAGTGTAGATATTATCAGAAGCATCACAACATTTTTAAAAGGTAAACACCTAATCAATGCTTTTAAATAGCAGAGGGATGTCTGAGATTTCCTTCTAGTACTATGTGATAGATAAGTATAATAAGAGTCGTCTATTCAGGTTACCTATTTTTACCAAGACAACAACATTTTTTTAAAAGTATCATAATGCTTGCATTGATTTTATGATAGGAACTGCAAAACCACTGCAATGTACTAGACCAAAGATATTTTCAGCTCAAGCAAAACTAGACATATTCAAATCCAGATAATATGCATGTGAGTAAAAAGAACCCTTTCTGGGTAAAACTTTGGAGGAGCAAAATGTGTTAATAAAACATTGATGGAAAGTCTTCTCTTTTTATGAAACCATATTTGTTTACCTCACATTTGTCATAACTGTCTCCTTTTGTAACAGTTGCCTCTATGAGAAACCCAAATTTCTTGAGAAATCCATTCTCCACTGATCAAAAGTCAATTGAGTAAATTGAGCCCAAAGTGATCAGGTGAAACCAGATGACCGTCAAGTGGACAGATGGCAAATATCAAAAAATACAATAAGGGAAAAGTAATATAAATCAGAGTAGGATAAAATAGAAAAGCTCATCTTCAAAATGTATATAAATACTATCAAATTTAGGATATATGACTAGCATGAATATTAAAAGTGGTTTCAAATTGAAAATATTACCTATACTTTAGACAGAGATGGAAAAAGATTGTGCAAGAGGGTGAAAAAAGTAACTCAAAAATAAAGGACTTAGTATTTGCAAGACTCAGTCACTGAAAATAATTGGAAATTCAATTAGGTTCACCTTCTAGACAGATGAATAGGATGCTGCACGGACTTTTACCACAATACATGATTTATACTCATTCTAAAAAGGCTATTCAGCCACTATGTAAATTTCTCTCTTTACAGCAACACAAGGGGAAATGGTCACTTCTGAAAACCCCTTCTTGCCTATGAACTAATTTATATAGGAACCTGACTAACAAAGCAAAGATAAGTACTGTCCCAGGAGCCTCTGGGGTCAATTCAAACAAAAGCCAGTCAAATGTTGGCTAGCTTGCTTAACCTGATTTTCAACTGAACCCAGACAGCTAAATTTTCAGTTGATAATCATGCTAAACTAGCCAGCCAAAAGTTAGCCAGCTTGATTTAAATAGGCTAGCGCTGAAAGATCAGCGCTAACCATGAGCATGCAAGTATCCTTATAAGCAGTGGTTCCCAAACCCGTCCTGGGAGAACTCCAGCCAGTTAGGTTTTCAGGATATATGCAATGAATATGCATGAGTTAGATTTGCATGCACTGCCTTCATTGCATGCAAATCTAACTCATGAATATTCATTGCAGATATCCTGAAAACCTGAATGGCTGGGGTGCCCCCAGAATAGGTTTAGGAACCTCTGCCTTTTAGAACCATAGTGTGAACCCAGAATCAGCACACTGAAATGAAGGCACAAACATTTACGACAGGTCTATCGCTTGTGAAAATGTTCCTGCCTTATTATCACAGGAATATGTACAACTTACAGCAGTCATACCCAAACCTGTCCTGGGGGGAACCACAGTCAGTCAGTTTTTCGGGAGATCCACAATGAATGAGATCGATTTGTATACACTGCCATCTTGGTATGCAAATCAATCTCATGCATAGTCATTTGGATATCCTGAAAACCTGACTGGCTGGGGCTCACCCAGGATAGGTTTGGGAATCGCTGACTTACAGTATTCCATATTCTGCCCATGTAAACGTCGGTTCTCCCTGTGCTGCAGCCATGCTCCTCCCTTGTGAACACCCCTCCAACGGTTATGCACAATGCCATTTGAATGCGTAGTTTTAGAATAGCACAGTGATTCCCAAACCTGATCCTGGAGGCACCCCAGCCAGTCAGGTTTTTGGATATCCACAATGAATATTTATGAGGGAGATGTGCATGAAGTGGAGGCAATGCATGCAAATGTATCTCATGAATATTTATTATAGATATCCTGAAAACCTGACTGGCTGGGGTGCCTCCAGGACCAGGTTTGGGAACCACTGGAATAGCGATTAGGCACAACAGTGTCATGTACATAGATAAGTGTACACTTGCATGCATGGGTGGCAGAATTCTATAAATGTGTGCGTGCAATAAGTTCGTACATTTAAACAATCTGTTTGTTTAAATGTATATTCTGTTATAGAATATGGGGGATTATTTGGCAGAGTCACACTTCACCAGCCATGCTGCTAACTGGACCACAGAACTGAAATGCAGAGTGTTTTCCAAAGGAATTTCAGGAAACATTCATTAGGAAGTAGGCACAGTGCTTCAGTGGAACTCTGGTGGTGGAGTCTGTGTTTAGCACTTTGTTGTCATCTTTTATAGCCCAAATATTTGCACGTTCATTATAAGCAAACAAATATACATTGGGGCTTATTTTCAAAGCAGTACATTGGTTGAATTAATGCAAATGGATGGGTTGTAAGATTTGTCTGACCAACTACGTTTTTTTTCAACAGACCATGCTTATTCAGTGATCAGCTTAGGAAGGCAAGCTCATGGTGGTTGGAATGCCTTAGCGATAAGAATATAGCCGTAATAGGGACAATGCCACACTGTACCCAGAGGGCACGCAGTAGGAGCTTATTCCATACAGGAACTTAGGCAACTAGGTTCTGTTATAGAATACTAGTGTAGAAAGCTATCAATACACCTACAATTTAGGTGATTGCCAGCAGGTGTAAACATGCGCACCTGTGTGCAGCAGGGATGTGCATAACTTACAGTAATATTTAATTTACATGTTTAAATGGGAGCCCTGTCTATGTCCCTCCCATGATCTATACCTGTGTATGCCCCCATTCAAATATGCACTAGTAAGTTAAGTGGGTATTTGCAGAATAGCACTTAGGCACTATGCTAGCATTTACCTGCGTAAGAATGCACCTACATGTGTAAATTATAGTACTCTAAACATTCATGCACATAACACACATATAGACATGCACACTGTAAGGAGGTTGGAGGGTCTAAGCAGCTCAGGAGGAGGTATGGGGCCAGACTACATTCCCCACAAAGCCCAGAGAGAAGGGATCGGGGTGGTAGGTCCCAAAACCCGGTATGGCCCCCACGTGGAAGGGAGGGGGAAAAGGACTGGAAAGAGCAGCTGCTATGGCGGGCAAGGGCCAGAAGGGGGAGCAGGGATGACAAAGCTCAATACCCTTGGGTTAGAAATCAGTACAAGATTCCTTCCACCTGGGAGGGGGAGGAGGTCTCCAACCAACAGCCTAGCAGAGAGGCAGAGTTAATGGAGTGTTTGGAGGAAGGAGAGGCGGGAGAGACCAACACACCAGGTTTGGAGGAGCCAGTTGACATGGACTCTAATTGTACTTTGGGGCAGAGTTGCAGGGACTGAAGGCAGTGGGTGGTCACAGGAGTCAATTAGCTGTGTTGTGGGCGGTGTACTGCCATTCTGCAACCACCCAAGCGGAAAGACTTTTAAAACTGAAACCCAGGCTGTTGAACTGGGGGAGAACTTGGATTTAAAGGGAAGTTTTTTTCTTGTTGCTTTATTTTGGAAAATGAATGGGACTTTAACCCCTTGAACTGAGATTTTGTGGAGGAGGTGTAGATAGAATGTATTTGGATACAGGCAGCAGATGATGTTTTGTATATTCCTGAGAATCTAGCATGTGATGTTTTTGTTCTTTCCTGAGAAAGTAGCAGAATAGCAGGTGATGTTTGTACATTCCTGAGCAGGTTCACGAGCTGTTCATGTAGAGTTGTTCTTGTAAGCAATGCATGATCATGGTTGTGTAAGCAAAATGTAACCAATAGTAATGATAATACATGTAATATCCATGAATATTCATAGAGTATATAAGAAGGGGATTGACTCCCAAATAAAGAGGTTTTTGCCCAGACACACGAGAGGAGAGTTATTTTGCAACATCTGGTGATCCCCGACGTGATCGGTGAAAACGTGACGTACTTACTACGACTGGAACAGTCAGCGCGCCATTCCTTCTACGGAACACTGTAAGTATGGGGGGAAATTTAACATCATCACATAAACAACATGCACAGGAGCTATATACTATAACGCAAAGATATGGTTCCTCCCGAAATCCAATAACTCTTAAAGATATAGAGCGTTTAATTGAGGAAATAGTTTGTCAATGTCCCTGGTATCCAGAGAAGGGATCATTCGATCCTCAAACATGGGAAAAGATAGGGCAGCAGTTTCGTTTAGAGCCTAGAGTTTCGACTCCTATATTATTGACTTGGAGAGAGATATATTCTACTATAGTAATTCTCTCTTCTGGATTGACAGGCATTACTAACGAAAATATATCCAACAAATTGCCAGGCAAGACCTGGTCTCTTTTACCTCCCGCGACTCTTGGACCTACACCTTCTCCTCCTTCTTGTCGGCTGGCCACCGATATGGGAAGGGAAGAGCAAAACAAAACTCCTGACTTTACTACTACTACCCCTAATAAACCAATTGAAAATATCCAAAACAACAACGCTAATGATAGCGTTATTATTACCAAAACACCAAAGAGCGTAGAACGACCTAGTTTAATTCAATTAGGTATACAGCAAGCACGAAAAAATGGTGAATTCATTTGGAACGATGATCTATGGGATAATTCGGAACCTAATCCTAATTTATACCCAGTTACTAGAACTACAACAATAGAGGCAGGGAACGAAACACATCATGCAGAATGGACTGCTCTACCTTATCAAGTTTTGAGAGAATTACGTAGAGCTATCGTAGAATCAGGTTTAAAAAGTTCATTTGTTCAAGGCATGATAGAAGGGATTAGTAACGGTTACTTAATGACTCCAAAAGATTGGAAAGACCTTTTCCGTATGCTGTTAACTCCTGCGCAATATGTAGTGTGGGATAATGAATATAAGCAAGCAGCACAACTTATCACTGGGACTAATTTGGTGCCTGATCAAATTTATGGATCGGGACCATTTTCAACCCTTGATATGCAAATTCAACAAAACGATACCTGTTTTCAAGCCATAGGCACTTGTATCTTGCGAGCATTTAAAAGAACACCAGAAGGGAATAAACCAACAAAATCTTTTGCATCAATTAAACAGGGTGCAACCGAATCTTACCTTCAATTTGTTAATCGATTGCAGGAAGCTGTAACTAGGCAAATTGATAATCTTGATGCGCAAACAGAGTTATTGATTAAATTAGCCCAAGAAAATGCAAATTCAGATTGCAAAAAGGCATTGCAGACTGTAGCTCATCGCCCAGGAATTACTTTAGCAGATTTATTGAGCGCATGTGCAGATGTGGGGACTCATGGTTATTCTATGAATTTGTTAGCAGGAGCTATACAAAAAGGTAATAAGCCACAGGGGACGTGTTTTAATTGTAAGAAACCAGGACATTTTCGAGCTCAGTGTAGAGCCCCAGGAGGGGGTGCCAACTTTGCAAAAGGACCTTCTCGACCTTCTCGAAAATGTCCTCGATGTCAAAAAGGATATCATTGGGCCAATCAATGTCGCTCTAATCCAATTAATTCCACACCGCCACCCCCAAAAAACTTTGCTCCGGGTTAACTCCTAACCTCGGTCCAAAGGGAGTGCAAGGGTCTTTTGCTCATAGTACTACTGCTACACAAGGTAGTGCAGGAATTGACCTTATTGCAGCGGAATGTAAAACTGCCATCTTACCTCATGAAGTTTTGGTATATAATACTACCTTTAAAGGACCCATTCCAGCGGCTACTGTAGGTTTAGTATTACCTCGCTCCTCTGCATCGAAGGCAGGTATTCATGTTATCCCTGGAGTTATTGATGCTGATTACACAGGCATTGTTAAAATTCAAGTATGGTCCTCATCACCTTTAACAATTTCTCCCGGGGACTCGTGGGCACAATTAATTATTTTACCATATTTTACAGCACCTATTCCTTCTACTGTCTCTCGTACAGGGGGCTTTGGATCTACGCGACAGGTAAGTGCAGTTTTAAAACCGGTTTCTAATGCACGACCCACTGCTCAATTTTTATTGCAACAAAAGCCCTTTGTTGGTATATTAGATACCGGGGCGGATGTTTCTGTCATAGCTTATAAACAATGGCCTGTGGAATGGCCCATTGAAGATACTTCACATGTGACAGGAATAGGGGGAACTCAGTCAGCCTCCCAAAGTTCTCAATGGTTATCTATTACATATCCTAACGATACCAAGGTTCTAGGACATATTAAGCCCTGTATTTTACAAGTACCCTTTAATTTATGGGGTCGTGACCTTTTGGAACAATTAGATGCATCATTGATCCTACCTGATTAACAGTTCATAAATATGTCTTTTTCTCTTCCTTTGGAATGGAAAACTGACAAACCTGTTTGGGTAGAGCAGTGGCCGATTACCAGAGAAAAACTGTTGATTTTACATCAATTGGTGGAAGAACAATTACAATTAAATCACATTGAGCCTACCAATTCTCCATATAATACTCCGGTATTTGTGATCAAGAAAAAATCCGGAAAATGGAGATTTTTACATGACCTACGAGCTATTAATGCGATTTTAGAACCAATGGGCCCGTTACAATGTGGTATTCCAAATCCTAATTTGATTCCTTATGATTATCAATTAGCTATTATAGATCTGAAGGATTGTTTTTTTTCAATTCCTCTCCAGGAAAAAGATTATAAATACTTTGCTTTTACTGTACCTGTTTACAATAATGCACACCCTACTACTAGGTATTGTTGGAAAGTTTTGCCCCAGGGAATGTTAAATTCACCCACTATTTGTCAATACTATGTTCATCAAGCCTTGCAACCATTTCGTGCCTATTTCCCTCAACTTTTGGTATATCATTATATGGATGATATACTAATTGCAGGGATAACTCTTCCCCCTTCTTGGAAATCTACTTTAATTTCTATCTTGGCCTCCTCAGGATTAACAATTGCCTCAGAGAAGGTTCAAGAAAAGGAACCCTATTTATATCTAGGTTTCCGTATGACTAAAGCTGCAGCCCAACCTGTCGCTCCTCATCTCAATTTACAGTCTCCCACGACATTACATCAATTACAAGAGATTTTAGGAAATCTCAATTGGTTACGTCCCTACTTGAAACTTCCTACAGAATTTTTACAACCCCTGTTTCTCGCATTAAAAGGTCATAAAACACCTGCTGAATTAATTACACTCACTGCATCGCAACAAACAATTCTGTCACAATTGGATCAAATCTTACAAACAAAATGGACAGATAGACGAGATGCATTTGCCCTTTTTTGTTTTTGCGTTCTCAAAGACCCCACCCACCGACAACCGTTTGGTGTCTTATATCAAGATACAACTCCTCCGAAATTGATAGAATGGGTCTATTTACAGAATACTCTCCATTCTACTATTACACAATGGCCCCAGCAACTAGCCTTGCTGATTACTAAAGCTCGAGAGCGAGCAACATTCATGACTGGTTTCGACATTCTTAAACTCATCATTCCTCATTCTTTGTGGCAGTGGGAAAAAATGATTCAGTTCTCCGACGACTTGCAATTTATTTTAGCCACTTATGTTGGTATTATAGATTGCCACTATCCTAAAGACCCTCGTATACAGGGCACATCCATTTTGCCAATCACTCTTCATGATCCCATTTCTTTACGTCCACTCCCTACTGCTCTCACCGTCTTTACAGATGGTAGTCCCACTCGTGGGGTGGTTACTTGGTACAATCTGAACAAATGGCACGTCAAATTTACCTCTCCACAAACCTCTGCTCAACGTTCAGAGCTTGCTGCCATCATCCTGGCTCTTTCTTTATTTTCAGATCAACCACTGAATCTTATTGTTGACAGTCAATATTGTGCTAATCTTGTCCGTCGCATGCCCGACAGTTATGTATCATTCAAAATGGATGCCTCTTTTTATGCTTTACTGTTAACCCTCCAAGGTTACTTGGAGAATCGCCTTTCTTCTCTCTTTATAGGTCATATCCGCAGTCATCAACCTTTTCCTGGTGGTCTGTCTGAAGGGAATGCTCGAGCGGATCGCCATCTTCATTTTTTCTCCACAGCACACTGCAGTCATGAACTTCATCATCAAAATGCACCTAGCCTAGCTCGCCAGTTTCAAATTTCTTTAGAAGAAGCTAGAGCTATTATCAAAAATTGTCCACAATGTTCCTTTTCAGCTCCTACTACCTTTTTTCCTGGAGTTAATCCTCGTGGTCTGGAAGTTAATAGCCTCTGGCAAATGGACGTTACTCACTTTCCCCCTTTTGGTCAATGGTCTAAGCTTCATGTGGTTGTTGATACTCATTCTGGATTTTTGTGGGTCACTGCACAAAAAGGGGAAACTACATCTCATGTCCGCTCTCATCTTCTCCAAGCTTTTGCGGTCATGGGTGTTCCTAAAACTCTCAAGACAGACAATGCCCCTGCTTATACTTCCACCTCCTTACAGGAGTTCCTGACCCTCTGGCATATTGAGCACCTTTTTGGTATCCCCTATAACTCCACTGGTCAAGCTATTGTTGAACGTGCTAATCGCACACTGAAAACTGCTTTAAGTAATCTGACTACAAAAAAAGACGGTATTCTCCGTCATAGAGTAAGCATTGATGAATGCTTAGCACAAATCCTTTACACACTGAATCATCTCAATCTCATCAATAATCCTGCTACAAAAACTTTTTCTTCCAGATTTGAACAACATTTTCGTACTCCTGCCCCACCTTTATCTCGTCCTTTGGTCATATACCGACAACTACCTTCTGATCAGTGGAGTTCCCCTGTGCCTCTCCTTACCTGGGGTCGTGGTTACGCTGCTGTTCAAACAGATTCTGGCCCGGTGTGGATTCCAGCAAAGTGGGTGAAACCTCATGTCGTGGCATCAAGGTCTTCAAAACACAATTCCCAATTTCACACTCACCCTTCAAGGACCGCAGATGCAAACACGCAAACGGTCAGTGACTCGTCAACCTAATGCTCCTGTTACTTGGGGACAAATTAAAGCCTTGAGTCAACAAGCTACAGAGACTTTAGAAAAAGCTCATATTGAAAAGACTGATGATAACTTCGTAGTGGCTATTATTGCAGCGCTTAATGCTAATTCCATTACATTGCTTCTACTGTGTTGTTGTTTGTACATACCTTGTGGACAGTCACAATTACTTCCCACAAAAAATATTTGGGAAGCGTTTGCAATTTCACTGAACCAAACTGATTTCTGTCTTTCTCATCAAAAGGCAGTTGGAGAAGTTTTGGCAACTTGCCTGATTCCAGTATGTCATGATCCTAAAGATATGCAAAATGATACTTGGTTTTATTCACAGCTTCCTGTTAATTCATCCTATCGAAATGCTTCTTATGAATACCATAATTGGGGAACACAAACCCTGTTGCCGCCTACTTTGGCAATGCATGTGAGAACCAATCAAATAGCTAGTATCAATATGACATGTGCTCGTATGGTTAATTGTACCCGATCAAATTGTGTTAATTTTGGACCAACTTTGTTAAATTGTAGCTCCTACGAAAATGTTTCATATATTTATAAATTTACTCATTTACCCCCTGGCTGGTTTTGGTCATGTGGAATGTATACCTTTAATTATATTCCAGCTAATATATCTGATGGTACTACATGCTGTCTAAGTCGACTCACTATGGTACTTCCCAGTAAACATATTTTATTTTCTAACTCCTCACATATGCGATCCAAGCGTATGACCCTTGCTGCCAATTGCAATGATAATGTTAAATTTCTGAGTCAAACTGAATATCTGGCACTTGCATTTTCATTAATAGGTGTCCCTGCATTGGCAGCGGCAAATGCAAAAAATATTCGTGAATTAGCCTGTTGGGCAATTAAATCAATCAATGCAACCTCCACTGCTATTAGTTTACTTAATGCTGAGCAACAGCAATTACGTCATGGAGTTTTACAAAATCGAGCAGCCATTGATTATCTTTTATTACTTAACCATCATGGTTGCGAAGAGTTTCAGGACATGTGCTGTTTTAATTTATCTGACAATTCAAAGGCCATTGACAAACAATTAGCTTTCCTACGGAATTTAACTACTCATATTACTATTCATAATAACCTACTCTCTGATGTATGGGATCAATTGTGGCAATGGATCCCTTGGACCTGGCTCCGCCCTATTATCCAGTATTTAGTCATTGGTATTTTTGTTTTCACTATTTTTTGCTGTTGTATACAATGCATTCCTAACCTTTTTTCTTTATGTTTTCCTCGTCCATTCGCTCCAACACGTCACTCTGCTCAATATGTTTATAAGCTATTACAAACATCTCCACCTCCATCTCCAGCTGGCACACCACGGAGATTTCATTAAAAAAAAAAAAAAAAAAAAAAAGGTGGAGATGTAGATAGAATGTATTTGGATACAGGCAGCAGATGATGTTTTGTATATTCCTGAGAATCTAGCATGTGATGTTTTTGTTCTTTCCTGAGAAAGTAGCAGAATAGCAGGTGATGTTTGTACATTCCTGAGCAGGTTCACGAGCTGTTCATGTAGAGTTGTTCTTGTAAGCAATGCATGATCATGGTTGTGTAAGCAAAATGTAACCAATAGTAATGATAATACATGTAATATCCATGAATATTCATAGAGTATATAAGAAGGGGATTGACTCCCAAATAAAGAGGTTTTTGCCCAGACACACGAGAGGAGAGTTATTTTGCAACAAGGAGGGGAAATAAACTGTTTGGGAACTAAAAGCTGTGTTGTCTGGAAGGACTTTGTTTGTGGACTGCTAAAGGGAGCCTACCACCCCTGAAGGTTTGCTACCGGGATTACAGTTATTACAACACATAGGTTATAGAGTTGCCCTTTACTTAGTTCTCAAACCTTTCTCTATTTGTAGGCGGACCAAAATGAAGATTTTATGGCAATGCTGTTAGACTGTTATAAAACAGTTTCAGTCTTTAGGACCATTGTCAAGCATTCCAGAAGCTTTTGGGTCTTCTTCCATCTTCTTCGGTCATTTTAAAACAAAGGATTTGCATATGTAATTTGGGCATTATTCCTACACTTGTTAGTTCAAGGATCCTTGACAATACAGTTCAATTTAATTAATTTGATTGTTATACTGCCTTTCAACCTTTCCAGGATGCAGCACAGCATTTTGTACTGCATAGGGCAGATAATAAGGAAGAAAAAAAAAAAAAAAACAGTGCCAAATGTTCAGCCCAGCTTTTTTTCTTGACTAGAAAGTTAATTAGCATTTTTATTCCTTCCCCCAAGGCAAAGAGTTCAAACATTAAGCTCAACTGCTTCTGCTGGCTGTGAAAAATTGAAACCCTATTGTACTCATGTTTCCTACTACCACTTTCATTTCCATTTCTGTCAGCAGTATCACAGGTCATAGGCTTTGTTCCACAGTTGATGATGACCTCCCCTCTCCCATTTTCAGACTTTCCATTTAACATCAATTATGACTTCACAATGCTGCTGGAGGAGAAAAAATATTAAGGGGTCCTTTTACAAAGGTATGCTAGCTGTTTTAGGACATGCTAATCATTAGCACGTGCTAAACGCTAGCAATGCCCATAGAATATACGGGCAACTCTAACATATAATGCATGCTTATTTTTAGCGCACACTAAAAATGTTAGCGTGCCTTTGTAAAAGGACCCCTAAATGTAGAACACCCATAATGACAACTGCTTTAGCGGCATGGAATAAGATACAAGCATCAATCAACTTGTAAGTCCTGTCTTCTCATATAACTTTGAAATTGTAGACTAGCTGGATGCACGAGCAAGGAAACTGCTCCAGATCTATGAGGTAATTTGTAAGAATTAGCAAGTATGCCAATAATGTACATCCCAAGAATCAAAGGATAAATGGGTTTTATAAAAATAGATTATAGAGAGAGAGTTACTATCATAGGCCTTCAGACATACTTAAAAGCATCAACAAATCTAAATATATTAAAAGTGCTGAAGTCACCATCCTTAAACTTTGACAAGCATACTGACAAAAAAACCAAATGATTGAGAATCCACTAGCACATAGAGCATGGGAAAATAGAAACATAATATAAAAATGCAAGAGAAGCAACACTAAACATTAGATTAACAAACAAGGAAAACCAGTTGGCAAATGTACAAATACAGCAGAAAATACAAAAGGTTACTTCAGGAAATATCCATGAATCAAAACTTGGCTCAAGAATAATTAAGGAAAGGTCAACTTAACCCTAAATATGAGAGACTGATAGTTGTAGAACAGGACAGTGGACATTGGAAAAGATGGTTCACAGCATGCATACAAAAATGGTAAAAGAGACACATGCAGATTCTGTAAAATGTCACTGGAAACTGTACCACATCTCATCAGTGACAGGCACACTAAGTTAGCATTTCTCATCCACTGGAAGCTACTGGGCTTACTGTCAAATACAGTTATGCACTGGCCACCATTTGGCAAACACTTAGCTTCCCTGTCTATGCATTTTCAAAAAAATATATGGATAATGGTCAGACAATTTAAATAGCTACTCTCTGTCTTACATATCATTTCAGAATAAGTTGATGAAAGATGAAAAGGCCCAAATGAGGTGAACAGGAGGATGGATACCCTGAATTATTAGGTCACCCAAAGTTGAAACAGGACCCAAGCATACTACCATGTTAAAATGCCAAAACCCTAGTGTGATTGACAGGTCCTGTCAACATCCTAGGAGGAAAGAGAAGATGGGTTAGGTCCACAGATAGGACAGGGCAGACAACAGAACAAAGAATCCTTTGGGGAGTTTTTGACAGTTAACTAAACAGGAAAATGAGAAAGTATAATAGAAAAAGTTAAGGATGTATTCTCCCCATACCCTACACAAATGCAACATAAGAATGTAACAACACCATGAAAAATGATACTTCAGAGACTCATCATCTCTTTAAAGCTAATAGAGAGAAGGTCAGTAGGTAAACCAAAGATATGTTCCAGTTTGGCATGATCAAAGAATCAGAGTGAGTGAATCAGCATGGTAGTCTTTATCTGTGCACGTGAATTTTTCATGCAGATAAATGCAATTTTTATGCATACAAACTGCATTTTGAGATCTGAAATAACAAACAAATGAAAAAACTGAAAACAAAAGCAGAGAAAGAAAAACAAGGGTTATATCTATACGGGATGCTCTCTTTCATACTACATGGTACTACAAGTAACTTCTAGTACTTGATCAATGTTGCCCCCACCAAATTATACCACTGCCTATCTCAATGATATAGTAATTTCTCTGAGGACTGGGATTCACGTATGTATACTGAGTGGAGGTGGAGAACAAAAGGCACAATGTATATTCTTCTCCCTGCTGCTGCATCGGTCCCTGCAGCATTCTTTTTTTTCGCCCGTCGCCAGTAGCGCTACGATTCACAGAGGCCGCTCCGCTCCCCCCTGCAGCGTCCATTCGGCCCTACGAAAACAGGAAGTGCATCAGAGAAGCCCGGATGGACGCTGTAGGGGGGAGTAGAGCGGCCTCTGTGAATCGTAGCGCTACTGGCGAAAAAAAAGAATGCTGCAGGGACCGATGCAGCAGCAGGGAGAAGAATTTCAGGCAGAAGTTCTTCAAGAGTTGCTGCACAGGGGGGTAAGGAGTGAGGGAGAAAGTTGGACATGGGATGGGAGGAAGAGATGCAGAAGAAGAGAGAGGGAGAGAGAGAGAGAGAAAATGTTGGACATAGAAGTAGGAGAGAGGGTGACATGTGGGAGTAGGACAGGGGCAGAAAAAAATGTTGTGCCCATCCAATTTGGGCTCAGGCCCACCCAAAATTGGCTGTCTGGCTACGCCACTGATATATATATATATATATATATATATTGATAGACCCCTGACACAAAAGGTAATGCCAACATAATGAAATAAACTTATTACTGTAGATCTAATGTAAAAGGACTGTTCTTATCCTTATTTCTTCCTAACACAACAGCAATTGCATACTTTTAAATATAGACAAAAAACATATTAACAAACTTTAAAAATGTATATATGTATAATAACAAACTTAGGGGGTCTTTTACTAAACTGCGGTAGCATTTTTAGCTTGCTGTAGAAATCAGCTGGCATTAGACGCCTTGGTGCCCATTATATTCCTATGGGCATTTTGACGTTTATCACCAGCTGATTTCACGGCTTAGTATAAGATCCCCTTAAATACCAACATAGCTGAATAAAACTATCCAACCAACTGTATACAAGGATACGGATTCAAATGAAAGTCAACAACCACAGGAATGAATTAATCGTTAGCTAAATATGTCATAGTAAAGAAACTAAAAAAGTTGACAAATATACTGAAATAATGCAAAAAAGGTATACTTAATAGGATAATAATTTATTTGAATGAATGTTTTTGGATGACTGGAGCATGCGGCAGTCTTGCTCAATTAGCATTAAAGTTAATATAGACGCATAGGAACAGTGAGAATTATTAACAAAGAAAATTAATTAGTTACAAAGAAAGTTTATTAGTGGTGATTTAACAAATCTAACAATGCGTAACAGTTCCAAAAAAGCAACGATCATGAGAAAGTTTGCTTAAATCAAAGCAAATGTATATTTATACAAAGCCGCTTGCTAGTGTGTGATAAAGAAAAGTGATGTCTTAACTAATAGCATGTAAGTGCTGTGAAAAAAGTAATAAAGGTGAGATGGCTCTCGAATAGAAATATACTATTTAATATAATATTATTGATTGATTGATTAGGACATTTGTCTTAATATAAAATGTGTTGGTATCTCAACTGCTGTCATATAAGTGCCACAAATATATGGTGAAAATAGGGAGAATCTCAAAACGGAGATATGTTGCTTAATGGTTTCAAATAAATTTCATCAAATAATTTAAACATGTGTCTTATTACAAATGAACAAGCGAAGATGCTGTTACCACAAAAACAGTGGTTGTAAATAAAGAAATATCTTCAAAACAGAAGCTTACCTAACCAAAGTGCAGCAGTGAAGAAAATCTTCAACTGCTGAAATACGCCTCACATGCACACTAGGGACCATTTTAAAAGTACTGTGCAGAGTTTAAAAAAAAATCTATATCAAATAAATAAATTGTACATCATAAAGTTGGGGCTAATTTAAGCAGAGTAGGCCACTGGAGCTTATGCGGGTCCCAGCCAATATTCAGCCAGGGCCCACATAAGTCAGTTATTTGGGCCCTGGCTCAATATTAGCTGGAACCCACATAACTATTTAAAAGATATATGGAGCCCTGGAAGCCACCTCCTGGCCCCTGAAAAAGCCCCCCTCATTTTCTTCCCCCTCCCCCCAGGCTGTGCCATACAGATTCCCCCCCCCCCCCACACACCTGAACATCCCTCCAAGTCCCAATCCCCCCCCCCCCCCAGGTCTGGGTAGGCTCTCTGATGATCCAGTGAGGGTGATAGGCAGGGGCGTATCTGAGGTTCGGCGGTAGGGGGGACAGGGGCTAGAGTGAGGGGCACATTATAGCCCCCCGGCCGCCGCCCCCCCTACCGCCGTCAGCCCCTGCCTACTGCCATCACCTACCCCCGCCGAGGTCCGCTTCCTCCGGTCCGGTGCCTTTAAAAATATTACTTCAGCTGGCGGGGAACCCCCAACCCCCGCCAGCCCAGCCGAGGTCTTGTTTTAAGAAGTTTTTCCATCCTCGTGCTATTGAAAACTGCCTGCCTGCATCCCTTCCAGTTTCGGATTGAGTCTGACGTTGCAGCACGTTGTACGTGCAGGACGTCAACATGCTGTGACGTCAGACTCAGTCCGAAACTGGAAGGGATGCAGGCAGGCAGTTTTCAATAGCACGAGGATGGAAAAGCTTCTTAAAACAAGACCTTGGCTGGGCTGGCGGGGGTTGGGGGTCCCCCGCCAGCTGAAGTAATATTTTTAAAGGCACCAGACCGGAGGAAGCGGACCTCGGCGGGGGTAGGTGACGGCGGTAGGCGGGGGAGGGTTGAAGGCGGTAGGGGGGTCCAGGGCGAAATCTGCGGGGGCCCAGGCCCCTGTGGCCCCACGCAGATACGCCCCTGGTGATAGGGGCAGAAGTGAAGCCCATTCACTTTTTCCTCTTGCACTGCCTATAGAAAATGGCTGCCATGCATGAGAGGTAGAAACTTCACTGTCCTGCATTGTGTGTGTACACCCTCTGCAATCCAAATCCCACACCCACGTGGCCTCCCATTCATATCTAATCCCTGCCTACCTCTAAATATTCCCCCTGATCCTAATCCCCATTAGTGAGGTGACCCTGCCCCAGTACATGACTATTCATCTGTGCCCTTCTTTCTGATAACCTCCCTTGATCCACCTGTTTCCTGTCTCTCAGCATCCCTGTGTTCTATGGTTGTCTGTCCAACTGGGTATGTAGCACTGAAACTGTGTGAGTGTTGGTTGTGTGTGTCTGTGCCCCTGACTGCTGGTAGGAGAAATCCTTGGTTGCTGAGAGCACACTGGTTTTGCTGGTGGAACACATGGTTTGGTGGTGGCAGAAGTCAATAATCCTTGGTGGTCTAGAGGGTTCATATGAGCAGGAAAGATGCCCACTTGCTGCTGTCCATTATGGGTCTGGCTTCAAAATGGCCACTGTGACCCCCTAGCAGCAGTATCACAATACTGATGCTTGAAATCAAGTCTCCTTATGGATCAACCACCTTTGTGGAGCCACATCAAGAATGTACTAGGAATATCTGGATATACCTTAGAGTTATTTGATGATCAGAGCACCTCGCAGTAAGATAGGAAAGTGAAGCTTGCATACATAGCATCTGGAACCCTGGTAGATCCTATGGATAGACATGTTGTTCAAAACCTCTTGACTAAAATACTTTCTCCAAATGGAAGAATGTCTCAGTGTTCTCCTCCCTTAGGGGTTCCTCTAGTCCTGTTTTGAGAACACCTGGGAATAATCCTGCTATAGGTGAGCAAGGGAAAGCCTCCACAGAAATGTGCATTCCTTCTCTGAATCCATATTATCCCCCAGTTCCTCTGGTTTGGTTCTTCCACTCCATCCAATTGTTTTATTAATGGAAGCAGCATCGGAATCACACCCTGAGGACAGTGAACCTCAGAAGATTATCTTATGTTTGAGCTTTGCTTAAAAAGCCCAATTTGGTCATGTAATGCACTAGGAGCAGCAGGACGTGCTTCAATCCTGTGCTTCAACCAGTGGCGTAGCCACAGGTGGGCCTAGGTGGGCCAGGGCCCACCTACTTAGGGTTCAGGCCCACCCAACAGTAGCACACATTTAGTAGTAACTGGTGGGGCTCTCAAGCTCTGCCACCTGAAGACTTCCCCCTGATGGTAACAAAAACACTACTGTCCACGATACCGGCACCTACACATACTCAGTTTTCAGCGAATGCCTGCTGCAGATTGCCAAGGTGGAAAGAAGTGTTTTCCCACCAGCTGAGATATTTTTGTGGTGGTGGTGGTGGGGGGGGGGGGGGGGGGGGGAGGAGAACACTTGGTGCCCACCCACTTCTTGCCTAGGCCCACCCAAAATCTGTTGTCTGGCTACGCCCCTGGCTTCAACCCTGCTCCTGAGCCCCCTAACCTAATCCTTTGTCATCTGGCTCAGCACTGGGTTTTTTCATCTCTCAACTCTCTTTTAGTAGTTTATGGACAGATTCCTTACTAAATCTAGTGCTGAGATGAGTACTAAGGGCCAAAAACAGGACAGAGAGAAAACTAATATGCTTGAAGACAAGATGGCAGATGGAGGAGGGGAAGAGATCTTACTGCTCACTGTGGATCATATCTCTGCCCTCACTGCAGCAGTAGTACAGGCATTTGACCCACACCTGGTGAAAATTTCTGTCCAGATAACTAATTTGGAAGTCTTGCTGGCTGACATCTTGTGCTGCCTGGGCAAACTCAAGATGCAGGTCTCTACCATAGAGGACTCACAAACAGCGGCGGTTGCAGAAGTAGAATCCCTGTGGAAGCAACTGCATGTGCGGGCCATGAAGCTAGAACATCTGGAAAATCACCCCCTCAGGGACAACCTTCACTTTATCGGCCTACCTGAAGCCATTTTCGACGCCAGGCTTATCTCCGTGATCGAACAATGACTGGAAACATAACTGCCTCTACCTGCAAGATTGGGCCCAGTTCGTCTGGAAAGGGCCCATCGCCTTGGACGTTGGAGTGTTGTCAGGTTCATCCATGTGTGGTGGTCACTAAGATCCATAATTATTCTCACAAAGTGGCCTTGCTTAGGAGTTATAAATCAAAGCGTGAGACTCTGTGTTATGAAGATGCAAAAGCTTTTATGTTCCAGGATTACTCTCCTGCTTATACGCTACTGTGTGCCAAACTCATGGAAAAAAAAACAAGCATTTTATGTTTCCTTATTCTGCTATCTTGAAGGTTTGTCACACAGGCCGCTGGATAACATTGGATACTATAACCATGGCTTGAGATTTGGTAAACATCATAGGGGACAAGGATAATCTGGCAACACCATGACTGTTCCTATGGTGGACTAGATGCTGGCTCCAGCTTTTTTTCTACTTAGACATGCAGTCTATGTTTTATGTCTAGTAGTTCTTCATTGAAACATGTTTTTTCTACTGTGCTTGGAGTGATTCTACCCCTTTGCTGCTTTAATAATGGGTTACCTTCGGTGGATTGAAGCTTTGTGGCTATTGGTGCTTGTTTTCTAATCACTTTCCTCCTCTCTAAGCTTTTGAATGTTTGGTTCTTTGGGAGCCATTCATATTCACTTAGCCTGGGTCAAGGGTCTCTCTGCAATGTAATTGTGACTCCTTGTTCTTGTGTGTGTTTGTGTGTGTGAGGGATTTGGATATTGAGTGGGTGTAGGGGGGAATTTGGGGTTGTGTGTGTGTTGTGGCTGGGGGATTTTGAGTGGTGTGCTTTATAAGTGTGCTGTTCTATAGGGGGGATAGAGGAGGGGATAGTACTTATTTTCTTCCTATATGGTTGGGAGCATGTCTGGGTTTCCTTGCTAATAGTCTATTTTTGTGGGCTTTGCTGTTCCATGGGACATGATATCATTTTTCCCTCATTTTTCAGATACTAGGACATGTTTGTTTTTTTTATCCCTGAGGGAGACTGGGCTCTCGGAGGTTTCATTTTTGGAGAGTTTTTCTCTTTTCTTCCTCTCTGCTGATGGTCTATGGGCATTTTAAGCAACAGATTGGTGTCTTGGAATGTGGGTGGCATCACATCACCTATTAGGAGAGCCAAAATCTTGTCTTCCTTAACTCATGTATGGGATGACATAGCTTGTCTCCAAGAAACAAGGCTCACTGATGAGGAGCATCTCAAGTTTCAGTGTCAGTGGGTGGGTGAGGAGTACCATTCCTCATCAGGGGGCAGGCATGGTGAGGTCGCAGTACTCATAAGTAAAACTCTTCAGTGTACGGTGGTAGTATTGGCCAAATCCAGTACTGGTAGATATCTTTTGTTAAAGTTAACACTACAGGGTAAAGATATTTTGTTATTGGTGGTTTATGGCCTTAATCAATTTGATACTCAGTTCTTAACCCACTTCTCTGAGCTTTGTTTTGCATATTTAGGCCAGCCCATGATTGTTGTGGGGGATTTTAATCTGGTAATGGACATTTTGCTTGACAGTTCTACTATCCCCAGTACTTTTTCTAATTACTAATGAAAGGGTTAAACAATCTTTAATTAGTCAAAATTGTCAACATACCATATTGCTTGACTAATATTATCTTGAATATAAATTCCACTTTAATACATTCAATAATATCAACCTTCGTTGTATTTTTTGAACATTAACATGACTTTGACATTACATTCTATCATTCATACATTCCTGATACAGACCCTTCTAAGAATATGACATACACCAATTCCCTAAACCCTGCTGCAATAATGTCCAACGTTATATGTACACCCAAAGATGGTCTTCTGATCTTGACGTAATAACGTCTAAAAAAGTTATATCGATAATCACACTCCAACATATTCCACTTGCACTGCCAAATCATTTGTCCTGGCAGCAATAATAACATAGTAACGTAACATATTAGATGACGGCAGAGAAAGACCCGCACGGTAAATCCAGTCTGCCCAACAAGATAAACTCATATGTGCTACTTTTTGTGTATACCTGACCTTGATTTGTATGTGCCATTTTCAGGGCACAGACCGTAGAAGTCTGCCCAGCACTAGCCCCGTCTCCCAACCACTAGCCCCGCTTCCCACCACCGGCTCTGCCACCCAATCTCCGCTAAGCTTCTGAGGATCCATACCTTCCGAACAGGATTCCTTTATGTTTATCCCACGCATTTTTGAATTCCGTTACCGTTTTCATCTCCAGCACCTCCCGCGGGAGGACATTCCAAGTATCCACCACTCTCTCCATGAAAAAATACTTCCTGACATTTTTCTTGAGTCTGCCCCCCTTCAATCTCATTTCATGTCCCTCCTTCCCTGTCACCTGCAAGTCAAGTATTTCTTTCCTTTTATTAACCCCCCCCCCCCCCCCCCGGTTTTAGCGTTTCTCCCCTTTTTTAACCCCCTCATGATTTCAGCGTTTCTCCCCTTTTCTTACCCCCCCCCCCCCCCCGCGGTTCCAGCATCTCTCTCCCTCCCGCTCCCCATGGTCCAATGGTGTTGCTAACCTTCCTCAGCAGCTGCAGGCAGGACAGGAGCATCGTAGCGATTGAAAGAAACTGCCACGATCTTCCCTGTGATGTGTTCTGGTACAATTTCCTGTTCTGCAGGGGCAGGACACGTCACAGGGAAGATCGTGGCAGTTTCTTTCAATCGCCGCAATGCTCCTGCCCTGCCTGCAGCTGTTGAGGAAGGTTAGCAAGCACCATTGGACCATGAGAAGCGAGAGGGAAATAGACGCTGGAACCGCGGGGGGGGGGGGGGTAGAAAAGGGAAGAAATGCTGAAACCATGGGGAGGTAAGAAAAGGGGAGAAATGCTGAAACCACGAGGGGGGGGACAAAAGGGGAGAAACACTGGAACCGAGGGAGGGGGATAATAAAAGGAGAGAAATGCTTGACTTGCAGGTGACAGGAAGGGAGAACTAGAGGGAGGGACAGAGACAGGAAGAGGTGCTGGAGGGAGAGGTATAGATACTGTCCCTGAATCCGGACACCTTGAGGGCAGATGCTGAAAGCAGAGGAAGGATAGGGACAGAGCCACAGTGAGGAGATGGTGGATGTGGAGACAGAAGGAATTTCAAATGGATAGGATACATTGCAAAGACAACAAAAAAACCGTGAAAAGCATAAAACAGACACTGGGACCAAAGCAATAGAAAAAAGAAAATGGTCAGACAACAAATGTAGAAATTTATTAATTGGAATATGTCAGCTTTTGGAAATGTACATCTATGATATTTGCATTTCTGTTCCAATTTCTCTAACATTTTTTTTCACTAGGTAGTACATTGGTGTTTTAGGGCCTAGTGTAATATTTACAGTGCTGCTTTTTCGTGCATAAGGTTGTAGATTTTCCTGTCCTGGGAGTTAGTGCAGTTATAGTTTGGTAATGTTTTGAGTGTATTTTTGCCTGTTTGTATATAGTGTTTTGCAGTGGAGGGACTGTGTGTTGGCCTTCCGTTTCTAAGTGTTATGCTAATTTAACCCTCATAATGCTTGACATACAATTTTGGATTGTGGTGGAAAGATAAAAGTAAAAAGAAAAAACAAAGACATGAACAAATGAATATTGCACAGTGAAATTGCACATTAATTTAAGGAACAGTGTTGTTAGTAAAATTTCACCACTGGCAGCCATCAACAAAACGCTAAGTGCCAACCCCTGAATATTGACTCTACTGTGTCTTCTGTTTTAAAAGAATTGTTAACTTTTCTTAAGCCTTCTTTCTCAAAAGAAATTTTGTCAGACCTTACCCATTTGCTTTCACTGCCACTTCTGTCAACCAGCAGTAAGCGTTGTCATTATAATCCTTTTGATCATGAACAAATTTATTATATTTAAAATCTCTGCAATAATTTTTTCTTAAATTACATTTGAGCGTACGTCTAATGAAATAAGTAATGCAGTAACATGGTAGACAACAGAAGAAAAGATCAACCATCTCGTTCTGGCTGTTCAGTTATTCCTGTCCACACTGCTAAGAATATATTGTGTTGCTGCTTGCATTGAGCTTTTGGCTAGATAAGCGATTTATAATGTATGAAGAAAATAAAGAAACATCCCAGCTACGAGCCATAGAGCCTGCCCGCTTGTAAAATATCTCTTCTTAATCAGTACAGCTTTTGCCACCTTCCTCATTTCATAAATCCTGAGGCTGCTGGTCTAATGCAAGAAAACATTAATGCTATTTCTTCCTGATTTTATTAGCTGCAGCTTTTTTTTTTTTCAGGGCCCGGTGATAAGTTATATTATTTCAGTTGGAGTCACATCTTTCTACTGTCAAATCAGAACTCAATACACATTATGATGTCTGATTAGTAAGCAATTACAATAAATTCAAAACCTAATATAACAAAACTGTAAATCATTAAGGGACCCTTTTACCAAACAGCAGTAAAAAGTGGTCTTAGTGTTCCCTTATGTGGATCTTTCCTGTGCGCTAAGGCCATTTTTACCACTGGGGTAAAATGGGCAAATGTTCTATTTTTTTGTATTAATGACCAACACTAATTTTGTCCCAAGATATGCCAATTTTTGCTGCACTAAGCACACATTAGTGTTAACCGCAGCTTTGTAAAAGGGCCCCTAAGTAAATCCTCTATAATAAAAAGCACCTCCAACGTTCTGAAGCTGACTCCGTGAAAGTGAAGCCTTGAAGCATTCGTGCTCCTGCTGTATCCATCTCCTGAAATGACGTCACGTACTTCCGGGTTCGTCACAAACAGCAGTGACCAATCACTGGAAGAGAACGCTGCAAAGTTACCAGGCCACGAAACGTGACGTCACACGCATGAGGGTGTTGTCGTCCCTCCCTTCCTCCCTCCATCCCTCCCTCCATCCCTCCCAGTTCCAGGATTGCCCCTCCCTCCCAGTTCCAGGGTTGTAGTCCCTCCCTCCCTTCCTCCCTCCCTCCCTTCCAGTTCCAGCACCCCTCCCTCCAAATTTTAAAAGTCATCTTCATTTACCAAGTCAGGTTTACGGCAGCCGTCAGCAGCGGTAAAAAGGCGTGCAGGCTCGGCCCTTCTCTCTCTCTCAGCTCTGGTCCCGCCCTTGCAGAAACAGGAAATGAGGGCGGGACCAGAGCTGAGAGAGAGAGAAGGGCCAAGCCAGCATGCCTTTTACCGCTGCTGACGGCCACCGTAACCCCGACTTGATAAGTGAAGATGACTTCTAAAATTCGGAGGGAGGGGTGCTGGAACTGGAAGGGAGGGAGGGAGGAAGGGAGGGAGGGACTACAACCCTGGAACTGGGAGGGAGGGGGAATCCTGGAACTGGGAGGGAGGGAGTAGGGCGGGAGGTGGACCCTGGAACTGGGAGGGAGGGAGGAAGGGAGGGAGACCCTGAAATTCAGAGAGAGGGAGGGAGGGGGCACCCTGAAACTCGGGAGGGAGGGAGGGAGGAAGGTGGAGGATGACCCTGGAACTCGGAGTGAGGGAGGGGGACGACGACCCTGGAACTCGGAAAAAGGGAGAGAGGTAGGGGACGACCCTGGAACTCGGAGGGAGGGGACGACCCTGGAACTTGGAGGGAGGGAGGGAGGAAGGTGGAGGATGACCCTGGAACTCGGAGTGAGGGAGGGGGACGACGACCCTGGAACTCGGAGGAAGGGAGAGAGGTAGGGGACGACCCTGGAACTCAGAGGGAGGGGACGACCCTGGAACTCGGAGGGAGGGAGGGAGTGGGGATGACCCTGGAACTGGGAGGGAGGGAGGGATGACCCTGGAACTGAGAAGGAGGAAGGGGGATGACCCTGGAACTCAGAGGAAGGGAGGGAGGGAGAGGGGCCCATGGCACACACTCTCATTCTCACACACACACTCTCCCTCTCACAGACACACTCGCACCCAGTCTCACACAAACACACTCGCACATTCACTCTCTCTCACACACAGTCTCTCAAAAATACACACTTCAAGAAAAACCTTGCTAGCACCCGTTTCATTTGTGTCAGAAACAGGCCTGTTTTACTAGTAAGTCTATAAATACATAAGGACATTCTTACATATATAACTAAATTATAAGTCTCATCTGCCTGTCTGCCTAGCCAACGTTGAATTTCCTCTTCATCAACAACAAATGACTATACCCCACTCATCTTCCTTGCCCATGACACAACACACATGCTACTTTTTACCGATCTCTCATCCTCAACTCCCATCACCCACAGCACACAGATTACATACCACCCCCCCCACACACACACACACACACACACACAGCATACAGCTTATACTCAGACCATTACTTATCCACCACAAAGTCTAAATACAGCGTTATCTACCATATATACCATAAATCACCATTCTCTCACATATGTGCTATACCTACCACACATACCACCCCTCATCTGCTATACATCCTTCACAACACCTCACCCACCACCACACTGCCCTTCAACACATACCACCCCTCAGTCAGATGGAGGAGTAACCTGGTGTCTTGAGCAGTGGGCTAATAGGGAAGATAGGGTTCAAAGGTGAGTAAACTAATCTGGAATCCAAATCTACCCCATGCCTCTTGCCTACCACACATCCTATGTGCCACCAGTTGTCTACCACTCCTCACACACCTCACATACCACTCCTTTCCTTATTTACCACACGGTCTATACACTACCTTCACTCCCTACAAAGCTGGCACCCCCTCTATTCTACTTACACCCCCTCATCAACCACATACCCTGCATACCTCCATTCATTCACCATGCACCCCCAGACACACTCATTCACTTACTGCACACTCACACCACACCTCTTCTTATCCACCATACAGACTACACTACTACTACTACTACTACTACTACTACACACTTTCTCTCCTCAACCAACAGCTCCTCACTGACCACACCCCACATACCACTCACCCAACACCTCTTATCCAGCATACACCCCACCCCCTCATCCACAACCCATAACACACCCCACATATCAACCATCCTCCACACATCCCCTGTATCCTTTCACTCACCACATGCTCCACACAAACCACAAACACTAACTGTTAATGTTGCTTTTCCCCTTTCCAGACACTGTAGAATTTTCATACCACTGTTTATTTCAAACTAGTAAAAAAGGCCCGTTTCTGACAGAAATGAAACGGGTGCTAGCAAGGTTTTCCTCGGAGTGTGTATGTTTGAGAGAGTTTGTGTGAGAGTGACTATGTGAGAGAGACAGATTGAATGTTTGTGGCTGCAAGTGTGTCTGTTAGAGAGTGTTTGTGTGTGAGATTGACAGTGTGTTTTGAGTGGATATGTGAGCCACAGCGAGAGTGTATGAGAGTGAGAGAGTGTTTGAGAGTGACTGTGTGACACATAGTGAATGTGATCCAGTGTGAGACATAACGTGTGTTGTAGACAGTGTTTGAGAGTGAGAGAGACACAGAGTGAGAGAACCCCCTCCGTCTGCCTGTGCCACTGTGTTGTCGCAGGATTCCTCATCTCTCTGTCTGGTCAGTGTTCCCCCCCCTCCTCCTCTTATGTCTCCCTGCTGCCCTCCTGTCAGGGCTGTGGATCCCCCGTCCCCCTTCGTCTGTGCTGTGAGGACCCCCTCCCCCGCCTCCATCTGTGGTCTCTGGACCTCTTCCGGCCCTCATCCTCCCCCTCCTTGTGTCTGAAGTTTTGCTTAAGAGACTTTTGGGGAGGTGGGGGGGGGGGCGCTGTGGACAGTACTGGGCAGGCACTGTAGTTTATGCAGTGCCAATGATGTTCAGCACTGACCACCCACATTGGTCACTGGGTTAAATTAGGACAGCTCAAAATTGCATAACTCTGATTCTCTTCAAAATCCCCTGATCCCCTCCTGCCATCCCCAAAAGCTCCTGCCCTTCCTATGCTTTCCCTCCAGCCAGCCAGACCCAACACCTCATCCCTCCATGGGCTGCCATATAGTTCTGTTTTGGGGGGGGGGGGGAGATCCTGCTTAGCGCCTCCTCCACGCGATGCACCCCCCCCTGCCGCCATCCCACCCACCACGATGCAGCCGGCCACCGGCCTCCCACCCATCATCGCCATCGCACCCACCATCGCGTAGTTTTGCTGGCGGGGGACCCAAAATCCCGCCAGCAGAAGTCCTGTGTTGTCTGAGTCTGACTGACTCCAGCGATCTTCGGCGTTGGTAGCCTGTGCAGGGCGGGGTTGTGTGCGTCTGACGTCCTGCACTTGCAGGACGTCAGACACACAGAAGCCCTGCCTGCAGAGGCTTGCAACGGCGAAGATCATGCAGTAGTCAGCAGACAGGACTTGTGCTGGCGGGGTTTCGTGTCCCCCGCCGGCAAAGCAACGCGACGGTGGGTGGCTTGTGGGGGGGGTTGCACCTCCTGCATTCTGCAGCTTTGGGGGTGGGGCAGCGCGGAGGGGCCATGTTGTTGCGCCGTGGGGGGGCATCATTTTTGCTGCATGTCATTGCTCCGCCCCCTGCGTCATCACGTTTGACGCGTGGGCGGGGCAGACACTTATGGAGCAAAAAAGTGGTCTCAGCCGCCTCACTTTCGAACGTTGGGAAAGTGAGGCTTCAATGGAACGTTGGAGGTGCGTTTTATATAGAGAGATATTTGAATCCTATTCTTCCAGAAGCTATACTTTGGGCTGGTAAATGGTAACTTCTTTGTGACAGGGGAACAGGATATATGAAACTTTAGGTTGCATTCCAATCTTTAATTCAAAGTATGGACTCTTAAGTCCTTTCATGTGATCTTTCTGGTAATGCAAAAGAAAGTAGGCTCTTGTCATTAAATTCTCTTAGTTAAACCAGTTTGTTAAAACACCCAGACACTTTTTCATGTGCCTATCAAATGAGTTAATTTCTTGACTGCAATCCTAATCTAACCCAGTTAGTGTTCTTTTGCTCTGTGTTCAGAGCATTTGAAGCTTTCATGCCATTGTTGATGTTCAGGGCTGCCGAGAGACAGAGCCAGGCCTGGGGCAGTGCTACCGCCCCCTCCCCCACTTGGGCCGCCCCATCCCACCCCCCTCACACCTTCCTGCATCTGCTCCTCCCTCAATCTGTCACTCTCCCACTTCTGTGTGCCAGGACCCAAGTTATTATCGCATTAATGCAATTACCGGGGTCCTGACACACAGGAGCAGGAGAGAGACAAACCAAGGGAGCAGAGCTTTATACCTGCCTCCAGAAGCCTTGCCGGCACCAGCCCCCCCCCCCCCCTCCTTGGAGGCTGGGCCTGGGGAATCTCCCCCCTCCCCTGCCCCCCTCTCTCGGCGGTCATGTTGATATTGCCTTTTCATCTCTTAGACTTTCTTGGTCTGTTAAAAGTGCCTTTGAAAAAGATACCTGGCTTTCTCAAAGACTAAAGTCATCAATGACTTGAGGTATTCCTACTTAAGTTCTCTTCCAGTGCCACTGTGTAGAGGAGAAGCCTAATGATGGAGGGGTATCGACTCTGGGAAAATGACAAGAGCTACCGCAAGCTGTTTACCTGTTTGTGCCAGGTATTGGGCTACTATCTGTCTTTCTTCCCCAGCTCCTGTGTCTCTTCTCCACACTTCCCCCATGCAGCTGACATTGCATCACTAACTCTGCCTCCAAGCGACCTCACCCCCCTTCCTTCGTGCAGTGCGGCATCTTTCTCCCTTCTTTCTTCTCCTTCTGGAGATGTTCAAAATTTAACCTGAGTCTCTACGGCAGCATTAGCAATGGATGCAGGCTGCCTTGGGCCTTCCCTCAGACATCCCACCCTCCTCTAATGCAATCCTGTTTCTGTGAGGGTGGGACGCAAATGAGGGAAGGCACAAGGCAACCTTTTTAAAAACTTAAAAAAGATCCCACCCCTGCCCTCAAGGAGGAAATTAATTCTCTCCTCAAGATAACACACTTGTAGCAAAGTTATGGCAGTTGCACTGTAGAACGTTAAAAACAAAGCCAGTTTCTTAGAGTGAAAAGATATGTTCCAACCCTGTAATATATAAGAGAAGATCAAGAGAGAGATGAGTGAAAGGTTTAGAAAAAAGGGATATCCTAGAAAATGTGTTTTCAATATGCTGCCAGTATTGACAGAGAGAAGGTGCTTAAAAATAAAAAAAAGATGGTTGAGAAGATAGCATGTCCCATACCATTCACACATATAGACAGTGATCTAGTTAGGATTTTTTTTTAATACTGGCATGTTATTCAAAGTATAGAACATTTTTTCAAATAAAGGATTAATGGTAGCTTATAAAAGGGAGAGAAACCTGAGAGACATGCTTGTGCTGCACTTCCGTCTAGTAATAACATAAAGAAAACACTGCCTTATGGTCATTTCAAATGTGGTTCCTGTACTGTATGTATGGTCAATATGGAGATTAAAACCTTTATCCACCCAACCGCTGCAATATCCCCCCCCCCCCCCCCTTCAAATGGAGGTACAACTTGATGATTATAGAACTCCTGGGCGGATGCATTCCAATTAAAACTGAATACAGAAAAAACACAATGCCTTGTACTCACCTCACAGCATAATACAAGCAACTTCACCACTATAACCACTCCAAACCTTTCTCTTCCTGTTTCAAACAATCTGAAAATTCTCGGAGTCACCATTGATCGAAACCTCACACTCGAAACCCACGTGAAGAATACTATGAAAAAGATGTTCCACTCCATGTGGAAACTCAAAAGAGTAAAACCTTTCTTCCCGAGATCCATCTTTCGTATTCTAATACGATCAATGGTACTAAGTAATCTGGATTACTGCAATGCACTGTATGCTGGCTGCAAAGAACAGACCATCAAGAAACTCCAAACAGCCCAAAACACCGCCGCCAGACTCATATTCGGAAAACCAAAATATGAAAGTGCAAAACCCTTAAGAAAAAAACTCCACTGGCTCCCAATTAAGGAATGGACCACGTTCAAGATTTGCACAATCGTACACAAAATCATCCATGGAGATGCCCCGACCTACATGCTAAACCTCATGGACCTGCCTCTCAGAAATGCCAAAAGATCATCCCGAAAATATCTTAATCTACACTTCCCCAGCTGTAAAGGACTAAAATACAAACTTATACATGTGACCTCCTTCTCCTACATGAGTACGCAGTTGTGGAACACACTACCAGTTGACCTGAAAACAATCGACGAAATATCAAACTTTCGTAAATCCCTGAAGACGTACCTCTTCAATAAGGCCTACAAAGAGAACCCATAGCTTAACTATACCGCCTCACCAATCCACCCCAATCCGAAAGTCATCTTTCTATATCTATTTTCTTAGTACTTCTTTCCATCCTTAATTTCTTTGCATCACCAATTGTATCTGACACCCTGGAATGGCAATGCCATAACAGACCTCTGTAAGCCACATTGAGCCTGCAAATAGGTGGGAAAATGTGGGATACAAATGCAATAAATAAATAAATAAATAAATAAGAGCGCTATTAAAAGACATATTAAGGAGAAACCTCTTGTAGAGCACACTGTCCGAGCTGGACACACATTTGAGGATTATAGATTCTTTGCCCTGGCTGCCCCACGTACATCATGAAGAGGAGATGTGGATACATTTCTGCTAAGGACAGAACACAGGCTCATCTTCAAGTTCCAGACAGTGGCCCCTCGGGGATTGAACATGGAGATGAATGCGTTGATATTCCTTTAATTTAGATCTCAATAGTTATTCATTGTGTTCAATTACTCATTTAACTGTTTATTTATTTATACATGTTTATATATTTATACTTTTATGTGTTTTGTTCATTTAGGCATATGTGCATATTTTTCCTTACTTGGAGGTGAAATAAGGGCTTTTATCAACCTATTTATTCATATTTATACTTTTTTAGGGTAATAAGATGATTTTTATCTAATGATATGCTTATCTCTGACTATCCCCCAATGATTTAGCATCCAGTGACATCACTGATGCATGATGTTATCATTGGAATACACTTGGAATGCATAAGTCACACGGCATTTTTTGCATTTTTGAGGTTGAAAAATTATAGAAATGCAGCAATTCTGCTAATTCAAGTGTGCTCTTTCTGGATATGTAATCGTTTTTTTTTTTTTGTTTTGTTTTGATGAGTTTTAAAAATTCTGCCAAATGTCATCCTGTGTTCTGGCAGAGTGAAAAAAAAACCCCTTCATTTAATTCTAGACAAGCCATATGTTTTTAGTGAAGTACTATGCCTTTTTATTAGTTTTTTAATAATTTATGTGGCTTATGAGAGCCTTTTTAATATAAATTAGACTGCAACCTTTGACCCCTGCATTCACAGCTAATAAAGTAAATATCAGTACAGCTGGGGTAGGTTCACCACAAGTTGCTGCCACACAGGAGAAAGGTATGTGTGAAATGACTTTGTTTTGAGCAGATTGACTCATTTTGAGCTGTATTCTAGTGAGACTGGCTATTGACAAGAGATTATTAAGCTCTTAATAATAATTTTTGTTTGTTTTTAGCCTATAACCAATTGGTGACTCAATTGGATTACACCTCTTGGGTACGTGTTTTATTTCACCTCCTTTATGAATGTTTTTAGTATGCTTTTGTATCTGCTGTTATGATGATTTTGATAAGAAGTTTATTTATGTTTTTGACTGAAAGTCTGTGGTTTTATGACTTGGTTATTATTTATTTATATAATTGGATTGTATTTATGATTTGCACTAACATGTTTTTTATATATTTATTAACAATTTTTATTAGCCCCCTGATGCAGCCCTTGAGAGGGCAAAACATGGCCGTGTTGGGCTTTTAAGTATTTATGTGTTTTATGCTTTTATGTGGTGAATAAAATTGGATCTTTTAATCTTCAGTCTGCTGGTTTGCTGCCTATCTTGGAGCTTGCGTATCTCCTGCCCATTTGCTTTTTTGGCTGCTTCCATTCTATGCAAATAGATCTCATGCATATTCATTGTGGAAATCTTGAAACTCCCACTGGGTTGTGGTCCTGGAGGGCCATAGTTGCCCATCTCTTTTCTAAATATATAATTTTTATATCTCCCAGTCCAGAAAGAAAGGCTGATCCAGGCCTGGTGTTGCCCCACTGCATGCATAGAGATGTACGTAGTTCTTTTCTGCTTTACCCCATGGTTTGGAGATAGCTGGGCTTCCCCTTACCTATTTACCAACAAGTAATTCACTTTTGCTTATCTTTAGGGTGCTTCCTGTCATCCTGCTCATGTGATTTGGGGGCTGGGGGGATTTTAAAAGATCAAACACCACGCCACTAAAAGAAATTGATATTTTGGCAAAAAATCTCTTGCCTTTACTAAACCCAGGGGTTTCTAAACCTATGCTGTAGATCCCACTGCCAGCCAGGATTTCAGAATAGCCACAATGAATAGTGTATGCATACGAGTTATTTGCATATGCAAAAACCTGTCGTATATACTCATTGTGACTAGACCAAAGACTTGAGTGTCAGTGGGATCCCCATACTAGGTTTGGGAAGTACAGTACTAAAAGGAAAATTCTAAAAACCTGCTGTAAAAATGTTTTTAAGTTGTTGACATATTCAGTGGTCAGTGATGTCACTTGCTCAAACATCCCAGGTCTGTGCTTCATTTGGAAATTGCTGAGTTGTCTATACTATACACTGCCTCCCTACATACAGCCACAGTTCTACCAGCTCAGCCAGGACTCAAAAGCTTGGGCCACAGCTAGCTTGTACCTTCCTTCTTGGTAGCATCAGCACTAGAAATGGAGGCAAGACACAAGCAGAAACATGCATGCTCGTGTTTATTCTCCTCCTCATAGCACATGCTTAGTGTTCACCAAGGAAGCATGGAAGATAACATGGAGGAGCACAGAGGTGTTGAACATGCATCTTGATGCTTGCCCCCCACAACCATTGCTGAGGGAAGGTAACGTCAGATCTCCAGCTATCTACACTGCCAACATTTTGGTCTAAGTCTAATCTGGAGACCTAGAGCAGCAATATTTTAGGAGGAAGGAGAGGGTTAGAGTTATACCAGCAGGTGCAGACACACAAGGACAGATTTGTGTAACAGAAGGCATTAAAAAGAAGAGAACAAAAATAAAGGGAAGGTCTATGTGGAGAGATAACTGTCTTGTCTGTCTGTATTATTTAGATTGTAAGCTCTTTTGAGCAGGGACTGTCTCTTTGTATCAGGTGTTCAGTGTTGCGTGCGTCTGGTAGCGCTATACAAAAGCTAATAATAATAATAAAAGCAGAGGGGGGGGGGAGAAATAGCCCCAGAAATGTGAAACTCGGGAGAGAAAGAGAATCTAGATAATGGTCATTGGGGAAACAAGAAAGAATAACTGTGATGCCAAATGGAAAGATGAGGATGAATGGGTGAACCCCACAAGAAGGAAGAGATCAATGGAGGACTAAGAAGAGGCAATAGATATGATAGATAGGGAGGGGTATTGTTGGGTAAGTGGCAACTTTAAGAGTGAGAGCCCACCTCTTTAACATTGCTTTTGACTCGTAACCACTTGTAACCACTCGCCTCCACCTACCCTCCTCTCTTCCTTCCCGTCCACATTAATTGATTTGATTTGCTTACTTTATTTATTTTTTGTCTATTAGATTGTAAGCTCTTTGAGCAGGGACTGTCTTTCTTCTATGTTTGTGCAGCGCTGCGTATGCCTTGTAGCGCTATAGAAATGCTAAATAGTAGTAGTAGTAGTAGACACATTGTATGGTGAAGGAGATGAGAAGTTAGAGGCAAGTGAGGAGATGGTAATGGAAGGGAATGTTTTAGAGGCAGAGAAGAGAGAAATGGATAAGAAGAGATGAAAGTGAAAGGTCGAGATCAGAGACAGATGTAGGGGCAGAAATGATGACTACAATAGTGAGATAAAAGTAATGGAAAGGAGAGCCTGGAGAAAGAAAAAGAGAGAGAAAAAGAAAACAAAGAAGAGGACGACTAGAAATATATCTTTTGAACAACAGAGATTTTCAGCTGAGCGATTAATAGAAGTGCAGTATTGTGATAACCACCTAGAGTAAGCCAGGTTCTTTTTAAACTGTGATAGCCACATAGGAATATGTGTTTATTGAGGCCACTAAAGGATCTCCTTCAGATGTTATTTCTGAGAAATTATTGAAACCTGAAGAAGGGACCTAATGTGGCCTCAACATCTCATATTCTACATTGTTGGACAATTATTCCTTAAGTCATCAGAACATGCCAAGATTCTCATGGTAGAAAGGTTACTTTAACTACTTAGTTATTGTATGTCCTATGAAAAAAGGCATTCATCCTTATCAGCAGCGATGTATGGAGAGTTAAATCATTTTACTCAAACAGCATCTCACTGAATGTAACAGAGCTGGTGAGACGCTTTGGATTGGACACTAGTAGCACATTACTGATCGTTTAAGACTGGATTCAGTAACTGGTGCCCAAATTGGGCCTGGAAAAATCGTCACAGAGCACTATAAGAGCGCTCCAGATTCAGTACACTTTATAGAATGGGCACTTCAAGCCCATTCCCGGGCCCAAATTTGGGTGTCTATCTTTATGCCAGCTGAAACCTGGTGTAAATGCTGGTGCCCAATTCTTGGGGCCACAGCTAGTCAGAAACATGACTGTACTTTCTTGGTGGCATCAGCATTGGAAATGGTAGCAAGTAGAAACTTGCATGGGAATGGGGCTCATGGGAATCCCATGGAACCCGTGGGGTTCCCGCGAGGACAGAAACAATTCCTGCGGGGTTCCCATGGAAGTGTACACTGCACTTGCACCAGCCTCTCACCTACTGAGTACCAAGTTCTTTGAGTTCTGTCTCCTCATCCTTCTCCTTGCTTTAACAGCACAGATGTGGAAAGTCTACATTAAGGAGGTGATAGAGACTCAAATGGTGACAGTATTCAAAAAGGTGTGGAATGAACACAGAGAATCTCTATTAAATGGCTGTATGTGTGTGGATGTGTCGAGTGGTGCTTAGATGGCGACTGCGGCTGTAATGAACTAGGGCCGATACCGGGCAGACTTATATGGTCTGTGTCTCATATATGACAATCTAGTTTAGGATGGGCTGGAAAGGGCTTAGACAGCAACTGGAACATGAGGACAGTACTGGACAGATTTTTACGGTCTGTGTCTTGCAAATGAGAAGACAACTTCAGCAGTTGGAACATAAGGATAGGACCGGGCGGACGTCTATGGTCTGTGTCCCAGAAATGCTAAAGACCATAATCAAGTATATAATATCACGTTCATTGTTGAATTAATTCTGAATTGATAATGAGTGTGACTATTGGACAGACTGGATGGACCATTTAGGTTTTTATCTGCCGTCACTTAGTTAATCCTCTCTTCTCCCAGGTTAATACGCAGACCTCAGCTCTGACATAGACACAAGCATCAGATGTCACCCGACCTACTGGCGTGTGCAAGTGGTGACCTTTCAGCACACAGTGCCAGTGAATCAGTGACAAGTCTTACATGTGCGCACCAGAGTGTTCCAACTTCCATTCCTTCCTTGCCTGCAGTAATGCAGCTCAAACCCAGAGAGAGACTGAGAAAGCCGATTGAAATGTTTTTTTTAATGTACCATTAGATTCTTGTGGGACTGAATGGAGACAGGTTAAATTCTTGCGGGGATGGGTGGGGACGAGTTAAATTTTTGCGGGGATCGGTAAGATTCCAGTGGTGATGGGTGGGAATGGGTAAGATTCCAGCGGAGATGGGCGAGGATGGGTAAAATTTCTGTCCCTGTACAACTCTCTAGTAGCAAGGAACAAGCAGAAATATATGTGCTCATAATTCTGCTCCTAAAAACATAAAATAGATCGAGCAGTCTGTATACTCTATGCAACAAGTAGAACACCATATATCTAAACATCTCTTAAATCATCCAGCCTCAAAGCTAGTTGATATATAATGCATTCAATCCCTCTATAGAGTCTCCCAATCACAGGCTGATCAAAAACTTTTTGATACCTGTTTTTTACATACATTTACATATATTTTATGCTGCTTATCCTAGAAATAAGCAGTGGATTTTTCCCAAATCTATTATAATAATTGCTTATGGACTTTTCCTTTAGGAAACCATCCAAACCTTTTTTAAACCCCCTCTAAGCTAACTGCTTTTACTACATTCTCTGGCAACAAATTCCAGAGTTTAATTACACATTGAGTAATGAAATATATCTTTTCTGATTTGTTTTAAATTTACCACTTTGTAGCTTCATTGCGTGCCCCCTAGTCCTAGTATCTTTGGAAAGAGTAAACAAGCGATTCACATCTACCCGTTCCACACCACTCATTATTTTATAGAGCTCTATCATAACTCCCCTTAGTCATCTTTTCTCCAAGCTGAAGAGCCCTAGCCACTTTAGCCTTTCCTCATAGGGAAGTCGTCCCATCCCATTTACCATTTTTGTTGCCTTTCTCTGCACCTTTTCTAATTCCACTATATCGTTTTTGAGATGCAGTGACCAGAATTGCACACAATATTCAAGGTGCACTCACTGCAAAGAATATATTTTTTTGTTACATTTGTACCCCGCACTTTCCCACTCATGGCAGGCTCAATGCGGCTTACATGGGGCAATGGAGGGTTAAGTGACTTGCCCAGAGTCACAAGGAGCTGCCTGTGCCTGAAGTGGGAATTGAACTCAGTTCCCCAGGACCAAAGTCCACCACCCTAACCACTAGGCCACTCCTCCCTAGTCTCAAAAAATGTGTGGAAGGAAGAGCCCTCAGAGACATCCAATCTGCTGCATATCTTCTTTTAAAGCTACAACCAGAAATTATTTTTAAAATGCATTCCATTCTACAGAGCTATTTAACTCATTAGGTTCAATAGTATTCAATTGGAAAATAAAGCGCTGTTTGGTCCATTGATTCACATTTGCTGAGGGTCTGTCTGTGTTTTGCATGTGTGATCAAGGTACGGTAATTTGCTAGTATGTAGTTTCTATGCAGAGATGTGTAGCAGTCCTGTTTGTTCTGTTTTCTCATTAGTAGCTGTATTAGTGTTTTAGGGCATGGTGTAATATTTATGGTGCTGCTTTTTCAAGGATAAAGTTGTTGCTTTTTGAGCCCTGGAGGTTAGTTCTAATATTGGATTTCAAGATGTTTCTACTTAGTGTTTTTCAGTGGAGGGATTGTGTATTGACCTTACTGAGGGGACATCAGAACTTTAATTTTACTTTGTCATAACATCAGAGTTTGCAAAACACTCAGAGAATATATGTTTGTGTCATTTGTTATACTGAGATGGAAACCCTAATGCAGACGATTGAATGTAGAAGTAGGGAAGGGTGGGATAAGGTGCAACAATAGGTGAGGCAAGGAACATGGGCAGGGCATGGGGTGGGGACAAGGGAGGGGCATGGACCAAGGCAGGTGTCAGGTTTTTCTCTCTCAAAAAGTTGGCAATCCTACAAACAACATATGATTGAACATTCCCACTGCAGACTGACAGAACCAGCATAAATTTGGCCCTTTCTCAGATAATTTTGACACATACAAGGAGTTCATAATACCCTGTGTGTTTTTAAGACAATTGCTGGGAAAAGCTAGCAGGCTGCCTTCCCAAAATGTGCAATCAATAGAGTAATGTCACTCCCACGCCATGATAGATGAAACAAAGGATCTGTCAGCAACAGAACTGACAAAGTCTCTACAGATTGCAACTCCCACTCCCATTGTTGGTGTTTGGGCACGTACAACCTCTTCAGGAAATTTTTTTCTGTAAACAAATATTTTATCATCATTCACTCAAGGTCAGAATACAAAATGTTTTTTAAATAGCATCCACTTGCCCTATGGCCAGATTTACAGATTACTTCCAACTCTCAAAGGTTTGTTTATCACTTCTTTTATGCAGCCATACACACAATTGCCTTCTTCTGGAAAGAGGGCAAGTCCAGTCAAAAGGCAGACTAGGCATCTGCCTTAAATAGCACAAATTCAGAGGTGGCATTAGTGTAATAGTCAGCATCATTAATGCAGATTCAACCTGGTTGGGTGGGGCTTGAGCTCACATGACTCAGGCCTTGGGCATGTGCAGATGATCAAAACTCCATGCCAGTTCAGCTGAGTCTGTATTAATGAGGCAAGCCTGGGCATGGGCAGACTTTTTTGTCTTTGTGAGCTCAACAGGGAAGGGAAGAGATGCTAGATCTGTGAAAGATGGGGGAAAGAAGGCGTTAGATACTGGACATCTAGGGTGTAAGGAAGGGGAAATACTGGATACCTCAGGGAATGGGAGATTCTGGATACTTCAGGGCAATGGGAAGACGAGATGCTGTGTACCTCAGAGGGAAAGGAAGTGGAAATGCTGGATACCTCAGTGAGGAAGGGAAGGTGATATGCTGGACCTCCAAGGAGGTAAGGAAGGCAAAATGCTGGACTAGAGAATGACTTGGGGATGGGGGTGGGGATGTGCGGTAAACCATGGTAAAACTATGGTAACAGTAATATTTTAACAGAATTGCCGTGGGGATGGGATAGGGATGGAGTTTGAGTTTGAAGGATAGGGTGAGAATGAGGATAAGGGCTTCACTCTTATTATGATATTATTTGTTTGTTGTGCTTGCTCTAGTTCTGCTACTTTTTGTTGTTATTACATTTGTACCCCATGTTTTCCCAGTCATGGCAGGCTCAATGCGGCTTACATATTGTATACAGGTACTTATTTGTACCTGGGGCAATGGAGGGTTAAGTGACTTGCCCAGCGTCACAAGGAGCTACCTGTGCCTGAAGTGGGAATCGAACTCAGTTCCCCAGGACCAAAGTCCACCACCCTAACCACTACGCCACTCCTCCACTCCACTTGTCTCTGTCCCATGTATTTTTGTGCGGCCACACTCTTTATATGCACAAGAATTCTAGTATCAGCCACTGAGAAGCTCCAACTTCATTCTACCTGTTTCTCTCGTCATGTTTCTCCCACAGTAGAGAAGTATCACCTCCGTGCACAACAACAACAAGGAGCTGGAGCTGAACAGTAAGTGCAGGGGAGGAGATGTTGTCACTAATAAACCTGGAAGTGCTTATAGTAATAATAACATAAGTGTGGGTACATGTAGAGGTTATGGTAAATAGGAAACAATTTCTCTTCTGAAGGCTATTAATGAATTGGACAGTTGTTTATGCTCAAGTGATGCTGCCGATGATATTTTATTGAAAAAATAAGCAAAAGTGCTGAGCAAATCTAGCAAAACTTGCACAGGGGATCCTGTGCATTCCTGCTTCAATCACATCTTCTGAGAGGACATTTTCTATTGCGGGAAGAACTGTGGAAGAAAGGAGAACTAGACTGAATCCTGAGATTGTTGATGACTTATTATTTGTCCATGGATTAAAATCATAACAGTATTTTGATTAAAATTTAAAAATATACATGCAATTTCTTTGGTTATATTGGTTATAGGCCTACAAAACATGCAGGGGCAGGGTCAGAGCTTGCAGGGACAGGGTGGGGTTGGAGTTTGAGTTTGCGGGGATGGGGTATGGATAGGGACAAACTTTGTCCCCTTGTCATTCTCTATGCTGGACACCTCAAATGGGAAAGAGGTGATTCTGAACACATCAAGGGGAGGAGGGAAGGGTAGATGTATCATTGGAGGTAGGGCCTCTAGCTATACCTGGGGGGAAGCATAGTTGAAGGCTTGACTAATATCAGATATTCTTGGCTAGCCCTATGTGGAAGGCAGAACTTCACCTGGATTACTGTAGGATGCAGATTGTTGAAATCACAACTATTGAGAGACTTCTATATTTAATAAAGGACAAGCTAGATCAGCATTTTTCAACCGATGTGCCACGGCACACCATGCTGCTGTACTAAAGTTATATTAAAGACATGTAGGACCATAGCTCTTCGTGCCTCTACTTCTCTTGGTAGCCCAAACCACTCCAATATCTGTTTCCTATCTCAGAGGGGGCAGGGCTACCAGGGGAAGTAGCAGCATGCAGAACTGCGGCCCCGTGTGGCTTTACTTTAACTTTAGTTTAGTAAATGTGAGCCCTCCAAAACCCACCACAAACCCACTATACCCACATCTAGGTGCCCCCCTTCACCCCTTAGGGCTATGGTAGTGGTGTACAGTGGTGGGTAGTGGGTTTTGGGGGGGGGGGTTCAACACACAAGGTAAGGGAGCTATATACCTGGGAGCTTTTTCTGAAGTCCACTGCAGTGCCCCCTAGGGTGTCCAGTTGGTGTCCTGGCATGTCAGGGGGACCAGTGCACTACGAATGCTGGCTCCTCCCACAACCAATGGGCTTGCATTTGGTCATTTCTGAGATGGGCGTCCTTAGTTTCCATTATTGCCGAAAATCAGAAACGACCAAGTATAAGGATGACCATCTCTAGGGACGACCTAAATGTCAAGATTTGGGCATCCCCGGCCGTATTATCGAAACAAAAGATGGTTGCCTATCTTGTTTCGTTAATACGGATTTCCCCACCCCTTCACCAGGACGTCCTGCGAGGACGTCCTCAGGAAAACTTGGGCGCCCCTTTCAATTATGCCCCTCAATGTCACTTCTGTGACTTTTCAATATGGTTCCTAAATTCTAGTTATAGTGTTGAGGTTGCCTTATTAGATTCTTCCTTCCACAGCTTGCCAAAAAAGTGTATTAAGTCCAATAAAGAAGGTATCACCTTCTTTTCTTTATTTATTTTAAAAATGTATTGTCTTTAGCCTAGGTAGTTTACAAATCAAATGTACATTTTTTTTCTAAACTGCAGTTATTTAAGGACGTTATACCTGTACATAAATTTGTTTGGATCAATATTTAGACCTGTCAGCAGCACTGAATATCCATAGAAAGTGCTCTCTGCTAGGAGCTAAGTGTATATTAAGCTACTATACTGTACATAGAGCTGAGCAGTTTAATTTAGGACTGCTTTTCTTTTTTGCAGTCTAAATTAATCCTTTTAATTATGCAAATAATGGCTGATTAACATCCAGTCAAGCAGCAGACTGATATTTATATGAAGTTAAAAGTCTAGTGTTACTTGACTCTTCACTCTCTTTCAAGGCCTAGATTCCAGTGGTTATTAAAACAGTCTTTTTGAAGATTAGGATGGTGTCTCAATTGAAAAGTCTTATCTGTTGAGAATTTTTATTTGGTGGTGCAAAGTCTAGTGATGCCATATATGGACTATAGATTGGCAGAATGCCTTCTTTGCTCTGCCACTGTTCAGAAGGAGCCGCGGCAATTAAGAGAAATTTGGGTGGCACTATATTATAGGGCTGCTGACAGTCAATGGATAGAGGACATATACATTTAGTGGTGAACACTAAGGGGGTAATTCTTTAATTGGACACGTCCATTTAGACACCCCAAGGCCATGTGATAAGTGCCTATTCTAAAAAACTGATAGTGTGTCTTGACAATTTTTGCACCTTGTCAGTATGCCTTGAGATGAAAAAGGTTGAAAATCATTGAGATAGATAATTATGACAAAGCTGGGCTCCTTACTGGAATAATCATTGGCAGCTTGCCTAGGGTCTGATCTACATAAGTACATATAAGTACATAAGTAATGCCACACTGGGAAAAGACCAAGGGTCCATCAAGCCCCGCATCCTGTCCACTACAGTGGCCAATCCGTAATAACATAGAAAATGAGGGCAGATAAAAGATGTATAACTTAACTAGTTTGCCTTTTCATTCCAACTACTAGCGCTCCAAGGGTCCCTTATACCAAGCTGCAGTAAAAGGGGCCTTGCGATAACCATCGGTGCAAGGATTTGCTGCTCGCCAAGGCCCCTTTTACTGCAGTGGGTAAAAAGCCCCAAAAAAGAAATGGTCGTGTGGTAAGTAAATGCTTGCTGCACTGCCATTTCTGGGGTTGCCCTTACCAGCCAATGAAGTGGTGGTAAGGGCTCCCACGCTAATCCCCAGCAGTAAAAATTACAGCTAATTTCCGTAAATGCCAGAAATGGCAGACACTTGGAGCATCACTACCACTTGCACCCGCATAAAGCCAGCGGTAGTACCAGATTACCACGTGACAAGCTCATTACCACACAGCAACTCTTTAGTAAAAGGGCCTCTCGGTCAACGATCCACTATGCTTGTCCCATGCTATCTTGAATTCAGATACAGTTCTCTCTACCTCCACTACCTCATCTGAGAGTCTGCTCTGTGCATACACCACCCTTCCCATTAAAAAATATTGTCATAGATTACTCTAAAGCAGTGGTTCTCTCATGAATATTCATTGTGGTTATCCTGAAAACCTGACTGGCTGTGGAACCACTACTTTAGACTATTCCCTTTCACATTCATACTTTGATCCCTCATTCCAGAGCTTCCTTCCTTTAAAAAAAGGCCAACCTTCTGTGCACTTACACCACAGAAGTATTTAAATGTCTCTATCCATTTGGGAAGATCAGGAGGAGAGGCATTGCCTTTCCTCCCTCCCTAAGGGCCTCTTTTACCAAGCTGCGACAAAAGCGATCAGTGCTGGTGTCAGTGCATGTTTTACACACTCACCGAGGCCCCCTTTTACCGCAGCTGGTAAAAGGGAAGTCTCACTTTCCTACAGGAAATGGCCGGGTGAAAAGTAAAGCACTTGTCGCACAGCCAAGTGAGGATGCAGTGGAGTGTCTCACCACTGGCCTGCTGCTCTCTCAGATTGGAGGTACTTGCGACTAGTTGGGGAAGAAGCAGCCTTGCCTCTGCCATTTCAACTAGTTCCCCAAAATGTTTTTTGTGGAGGAGGAAGTGATTTCACCTGGTGTGATGCTAGCCTGATCGCGCTGTTCCGGAGTCCCCAGCTCTTTTTTTTTAATGCTACTCCTCCGTTAAGTGCTTTGGGCTGTTCTTTTCACACCACAAGGGGTTCAGGCATCACTCCCAATGTCAGACGATGTCAACACAGAAGTGAAAGACCGAACCCAAGGCTGGGCCTGGGGATCTGTGACTGCTGCAGCATGCCACAAGGGCAAGATGATGGCAATATCTACTTCAGTTGCTTGTGTTCCACACCCATTATTGGGGAATTTCTTTGGATATATTAGAGAATAAAATATTTTGATGTGTCTCCACTGTTGATAGCAGCAATGAGCATTCAAAAGTTTTATGTGAAAGCAACTGCTGAACTTCCAGTGCTTGATTCCCATTAGTATTTAGCACTGCCTCCAGAGAAAGCCCTGGCTGCTTCCACATTTGATGATACTTCATCAGCACCACTGGATGGCTTTCAGTCATTAGCTGCAACAAGTACAAGTAAGGTTGATGTGTGAAGCCTACCTACTGCTTCGGAGAAAAAGACAATGGGCCAAATCAACCACATCTGCCTGATTACAAAAGAGAATGCTTGGGAAATAGAACTGTCATTTTCAGTTTCCCATTACACAAAATTCCCTTGGGTTTTATACTCCATTCAGCAAGATGCTGCATTTGACTTTGCCTGCCGTCACTTCCATTCAGAAACAGCCTGTGTTAAGGATTCATTCATCAAAGCAGTGTACAGAACTGGAAGAAAATCTCAGAAAATCTGACCAAACATGAATCTTCACAGATTCAAGAAAAAAATATAAAAAAAAAAAGTAACAGTGCTTCAAGCATACTTTAACTGGGATGGAAACAGGCTGTTGGTGCTAACATCTAAAAAGAAGATAGAGCAGCTTTTAAACTTAAATTGTGGGGGAAGGGGGGAAGCCGACAGTCGCCCAGGAGCACATGGTATGATCTGAAATATCCTCATCGAAACAGGAAGAGATTTCAATAATGGTGAAAGAAAGCCAGGAGTGTGGATAAAGGTGAGTCGGTTGATGTGTATCTGGATTTTCAGAAGGCATTTGACAAAGTACCTCATGAAAGACTCCAGAGGAAATTGGAGAGTCATGGGATAGGAGGTACTGTTCTATTATAGATTAAAAATTGGTTGAAAGATAGAAAACAGAGAAGGATTAAATGGTCAGTATTCCTAATGGAGAAGGGTAGTTAGTGGGGTTCCCCAGGGCTCTGTGCTGGGACCGCTGCTTTTTAACATATTTGTAAATGACCTAGAGATGGGAGAAACTAGTGAGGTAATTAAATTTAAATAGTGAGGTAATAATAAAATTTGCTGATGACACAAAGTTATTCAAAGTCTTTAAATCGCGAGAGGATTGTGAAAAAATTACTAGACGACCTTACAAGACTAGGAGACTGGGCGTCTAAGTGGCAGATGATGTTTAATGTGAGCAAGTGCAAAGTGATGCATGTGGGAAAGAAGAACCCAAATTATAGCTACGTCATCAAAGGTTCCACATTAGGAGTCACTGACCAAGAAAGTGTCGTCGCTGATGATACGCTGAAACCTTCTGCTCAGTGTGCTGCTGCGGCTAAGAAAGCAAATTATGGAAAACAAAAATGAGGATGTTATAATGCCTTTATATCGCTCCATGATGCGACTGCACCTAGAATATTGTGCTCAATTCTGGTCGCCGCATCTCAAAAGAGATATAATGGAATTAGAAAAGGTGTAGAGAAGGGCGATGAAAATGTTAAAGGGGATGGGACGACTTCCCTATGAGGAAAGGCTAAAGTGGCTAGGGCACTTCAGCTTGGAGAAAAGGCAGCTGAGGGAGGTCTATAAAATAATGAGTGGAGTTGAACGGGTAGACGTGAAGCATCTGTTTACGCTTTCCAAAAATACTAGGACTAGGGGACATTCGATGAAGCTACAAAGTAGTAAATTTAAAACGAATCGGAGAAAATGTTTCTTCACTCAACATGTAATTAAACTCTGAAATTTGTTGCCAGAGAATGTGGTAAAGGCAGTTAGCTTAGCAGTTTTAATAAGGTTTGGACGGCTTCCTAAAGAAAAAGTCCATAGACCATTATTAAATTGGACTTGGGGAAAATCCACTATTTCTGGGATAAGCAGTATAAAATATTTTGTACTTTTTGGGATGTTGCCAGGTATTTGTGACCTGAATTGGCCACTGTTGGAAACGGGATGCTGGGCTTGATGGACCTTTGGTCTGTCCCAGTATGGCAATACTTATGTACTTATGTACATAAGTATTGCCATACTGGGAGCTATGCACCTGGGAGCTTTTTCTGAAGTCCACTGCAGTGCCCCCTAGGGTGCCCGGTTGGTGTCCTGGCATGTGAGGGGGACCATTACACTACGAATGCTGACTCCTCCCATGACTAAAGGGCTTAGATTTGGTCGTTTCTGAGATGGGCGTCCTTGGGTTCCATTAAAGCAGAAAATCGGGGACGACCATCTCTAGGGATGACCATCTCTAAGGGCGACCTAAATGTGGAGATTTGGGCGTCCTCGACCATATTGTCTAAACTTTTGTCCTCTTTTGCCCTCAGGAAAACTTGGGCGCCCCGTTCGATTATTCCCCTCCACGTGTCATCAGCAAATTTAATTACCTCACTAGTTACTCCCATCTCTAGGTCATTTATAAATATGATAAAAGCAGCAGTCCCAGCACAGTAAAAAGGGCATCTAGCACATATCAGCAATGGCTCTTAAAACCTAAACAGAAACAACTAGAGCAACGGGACACATTTACATGCATATTACCTTACATTACCCAAACAGGTCAAATGAAGAACATAATTAGAAAACATTGGTCAGTACTTTCCCTCCTTAACTTTAAGGAAGATCCGCTTTTTGCATGCACAAGGGCTAGAAATGTGGGGGAGTTGGTACAACGACAATCTAGATATAGTGAGAGGAAGCAAGGTGCAGGAAGGCACCGACCATGTTCTAAATGTGTTTACTGCCAATATGTTTGGCAGACTAGTTCAGTGACACACCCCAGAATGGGGAGACCATATTGGATCAATATTGACACTAATTGTGAATCATCTCAAGTTGTGTATGGGATAATATGTCCATGTGAGAAGTGGTACATTGGTTTCACAACCAGGAAAATTAAGCAGCAAATAGATGAACACATTAGTAATTTACGGACCAAAAAGAAAGAAGCCCCATTGGTTGAACACTGGGCCAATATGCACCATGATTTGAAGGATCTAAAATACATAATATTGACCCAGATAAAGTTACTACATGGAGGGGATTCAGCTAGAGTGTTGAAACGTCAAGAACAGAAATTAATTTTCCAATGAGATACAGTGATTCCACGCAACCTGAACCGTGAAATTGAATGGCTATACGAGTAATGATAAGGGTGTTGTAACAGCTGTTTATTTAAGAGGGGCGTATGCACCGACGTTTCTGTCAGTTAGTCTCGAGAGGGAGTGACGAACCACCCCAGGTACACACGAATATAGAAGTATATGGAGTGTCATTTATATCCTGATTAGCCATTGAGCTCGTAAAAATGGGCTAGTATAGGAAAGGGGGGGTTGAAAGCCCCTTCCCGTCGCCGCTGCAAGGCCCCCCCCCTGCCGAGCTCGCCCCCCCCCCCCCCCGAGTCGCCGCCACCCCTCCATCCGGCCCGGGCCCTCGCTCCGCTATTGAAACAGCGAGGGAACGCAGCACACAGCTCTGCTGAGCTGCCGTCGGCCTTCCTTCTTCTCCTCTGCCTGTGTCCTGCCCTCGTGTGATGTAACATCGTCGAGGGCGGGACATAGGCAGAGAAGAAGAAGGAAGGACGGCAGCTCAGTAGAGCTGTGTGCTGCGTTCCCTCGCTGTTTCAATAGCGGAGCGAGGGCCCGGCCGGGTGGAGGGTGGGGGGACCGTTAGCGACGGTGGTTTCGTCCAATGCGCAGTAGAGACCCTCTCTGTTCCGCCCCCATCATAACGTATTGACGCGGGAACGGGGCAGAGAGGGTCTCTACTGTGCATTTGCGAATGAGTACGACACTCGCCATTTATATGTTTGATAGAGAGGCTCGATAAAGAATATGGAATAAGTTAAAATAAATGTATTCTTTATTTTAGACAACTGCAAAAATAGAAGTTTGACTCCAAATCAGTCATCATCTGTTCTCCTGATGATGCACATAACTTGCGAAACACAGCTTGTGTTGAGAACGAGAACGAGATAAGAACTGAATAAATGGAGGAGGATTGAACTATTGGTTTTATTCATGTTTACTTTGAGCACACTCGCACTTCCAGCTGTTACTCCGGAGAAATAACCATATTGTTGCCTTCACCAGCACAAAATGAGACCGACTCTAAGATAAGTGCATAATTGAATAAGCAACTACATAGGAACAGAAGTTATAACAAACAGTAATGACACTGAAAACGAGATTGAGAATTGAGCACAAGGAGGCAGGTAGGGTCATAGTGCTGTGATGTTGTGGACAAATATATTGCTAAGAGCTTTGCATGCCGGAGTAATATGGTATTACGGAGCACTATCACTTTATGAATATATATAATATTAAAGTAGCACATGTAGTAGAGGAGATTTCACTTTAAGAGCATAATAAAAAAACAAAATAAATATAAAAACGGTCTCTTTCAGGTTTGTTATGTGAGTAAAAGTGAGACCAGAATGATTAGCTACCCCAGAGAGAGATAAGAGTTAAAATTTAATGCCAAGAAGTGTAGAGTGATGCACTTGGGGTGCAGAAACCCAAAAGAGAGATACCGGATAGGAGGGGAGAGATTAGTAAGCTCGACTCAGGAGAGAGACCTTGGGGTGTTGGTGTCGGAGGATCTGAAGGTGAAGAAACAATGCGACAAGGCGACGGCCGTGGCCAGATGGATGCTAGGCTGCATAGAGAAGGGCATAACCAGCAGAAGAAAGGAAGTGTTGATGCCCCTCTACAAGTCATTGGTGAGGCCCACTTGGAGTATTGTGTTCAGTTTTGGAGGCTGTATCTTGCTAAAGATACAGTAAGTAGTAGATGGAAAAAGACTGTAAGCGGTGCAAAGAAAAGCTATAAAAATGGTATGGGATTTGCATTGCAAACCGTATGAGGAGAGACTTGCTGACCTGAACATGTATACCTTGGAGGAAAGGAGAAACAGGGGTGATATGATACAGACGTTCAAATATTTGAAAGGTATTAATCCGCAAACGAACCTTTTCCAGAGACGGGAAGATCGTAGAACTAGAGGACATGAATTGAGGTTGAAGGGGGGCAGACTCAGGACTAATGTCAAAAATATTGAAGCATTCTTCAAGAAGTTACATACCAGACTCAACAAAATACATTAAATACAGCAAAATCATAATAACAGTAATCATTCACGATTGTAATATTTTGTAAATAGAAAGGTTTTCAAAAATTTTCTGAACTTATAGTTATCCAATTGCCTAAGGAAAACAGGCAACTTAGTCTAGTAAATTGCAGCCTGATAAGAAAAAGACGACTTAAGGGGGCAAAATGCTTTTACTTAGTTAGGTAAAGCAAGTGAGTAATAGTTTCTAGTTATTCTTAAACCATTTCTGTTTAAAAACAAAACATGATCCAACAAATATGCTGCAGTGTCCCCGTCGAGAATCTTATGGACCAGTGTCAGCACCTTAAATTCTAATCTGGCCTTCTCGGTAACCAGTGTAGTTGTTTTATTAATAAAGTAAGAGAATCATGTTTATGTGCTGCAAAAATGACTTTTACACCCACATTCTGCACCCTGTGCAGTTTAATTTTAATATTCTTCGTACAACCAATATATATGGAGTTACAATAAAAGATTGCACATCTCCTGATCGAAGAAGTTACGAATAGACCTCAGTCTTCTGAGAAGATGAAGAGTTCTTCACTACTTTATTGACCTGGGAGTGTAAAAAAATTAACAATGCATTTTCACTCCTAAAATCCTGGAAACTATGACTAAATTCATTTTACAGTCTCCCAGTACAAACACAAGATTAGATCTTACCAGAAACCCAATTAGTAGCACCATTACATTCTACCAACCCATATAAATTTTGTTTTATCTTTATTTAACTTTAACTTAAAAGCTTGGACCCACCATATCTCAAACAATGATGAACAGCAGTGAAGATTTTGCTCGTGGAGCAACTTTCCTAGAGGAAAAGGACTGATAATAGAAATGTCGTCTGCCTAGATGTTTATACAAGCTTTTGTGTCTGAGTTACTTCAACCCTACTGACTACAGATGTTGATAGGGGTATGTGTTTTGGGTCTATGTCTATATGGCTTTGCATTGCAGCTGTGTGTTTTTGGCCATCATATGATGTGACCTACATTGACAGGGATTTGCATCACAGATCTGCTATTTACATGGGCAACACAGCACAGATACCTGATGTCACATGCATACTTTGTACAGGTTGAACTGTGTTGTAAATATCGGGCTTATTTTCGAAAGTGATCGCCGGCCATCTTCCGACATAAATCCGACATAAGCGGCGAAATCGGTATAATCGAAAGCTGCTTTTTTGACACCATCGCCGCTTTCCCGTCGCCGAGCCGGCGAAAGTTCAAGGGGGCTTGTCGGCAGCGTAGCGAAGGCGGGACATGGGCGTGGCTACCAAATGGTTGGCTTTTGCGGATAATGGAAAAAAAAAAGCGGCGTTAATCATTATTTCGACCGGTTTTACTTGGTCCTTTTATTTTCACAACCAAGCCTCAAAAAGGTGCCCCAACTCACCAGATGACCACCAGAGGGAATGGCGGATGACCTCCCCATACTTCCCCAGTGGTCACCAACCCCCTCCCACAGTAAAAAAATAAAAATAAAAAACTTTTTTGCCAGCCTGTATGCCAGCCTTAAATGTCATACCCAGCTCCCTGACAGCAGTATGCAGGTCCCTGGAACAGTTTTTGTTGGTTGCAGTGGACGTCAGGCAGGCGAACCCAGGCCCATCCCCCCCTACCTGTTACACTTGTGGTGGTAAGTGTTGAGCCCTCCAAAACCCCCCAAAACCCACTGTACCCATATGTAGGTGCCCCCTTCACCCATAAGGATTATGGTAGTGGTGTAGAGTTATGGGGAGTGGGTTTTGGGGGGGATTTGGGGGGCTCAGCACCCAAGGTAAGGGAGCTATGCACCTGGGAGGTATTTGTATATATTGTTTTAATTTTTAGAAGTGCCCCCTAGGGTGCCCGGTTGGTGTCCTGGCATGTCAGGTGGACCAGTGCACTACAAATGCTGGCTCCTCCCATGACCAAATGCCTTGGATTTTGCCGGGTTTGAGATTGCCGGCATTTTTTCCATTATCACTGAAAAACAAAAACAGCCATCTCAAATCCGTCATGTACCTGGCCATGGTATATGGAGGCGACATGTGGGAGCAGGGCATCAGGAAGAACCACATGGCCAGTGTGGGGTTTCCAAAGACCATCAGAATGCAAAGTGCATCCAGCCTGTCTCCAAGAATTAAGTTCCAATTGTGACACCTCCACTTGGGATTGGATAGCAGTCTGTAAGGGAGGCAAAGAAGATGGCATCACTATGTACAGTACATGGAAGGCAGAGTATGATGTTCTCCTAAAGCAGCTGCTCTAGCAGCATGGTCAGCAAAAGAATCCTCCCCGAGACGCTTCAGTGTGAGCTTTAGAATGGCCCTCACATTTAACAATAGCAATTTCCTTTGGATGCATAACAGATTTCAACAAAGCAGAAACATAGGAAGCATTATGAATTGGTTTCCCTGAAGATGTGAAAAAAACCTATTTTCCCAAAGTCCTGAGTAACCCCATATGTATAATGACTATCAGTATATGTGGGTTAAAGCATGGGTTAAAGCAACAAGTTTAGCAATTTGGGCATTATGAATATCAGATAAAGGGGCACTCTCTACTAAATCTGAAAGGGTACACATAGCTAGGGTTACCATATGGCTCCAGAAAAAGGAGGACGGATTGAGCCAGCCGGGTTTTACTTCCATTGCTTTCAATGGAAAGCAATTGCTTTCAATGGAAGTAATTGTCCATTGCTTTCAATGGAACGTAATGGAAGTAAAACCCGGCTGGCTCAATCCGTCCTCCTTTTTCTGGAGCCATATGGTAACCCTACACATAGCATATCCAGCCCTCAATTGCCCTTGGTTGTCTTTGAGACAAGAGCTATCCACAAAGAACTCAAAATCTGGATTGTAGGAGTCTCTTGCAAGTTGGGGCGAGGTTTAGTATTTAGTTCGACAAGTTGGATACAGTCATGAGGCTCCCCTTCATCCAGGAGTGGAAGCAAGGATGCAGGATTAAGAAAGGTATACCTCTGAACTATGACATGTTGTTGAGACTGAAGAAGTCGTTCATACTGAGTCTGTCTGGCCATGGAAAAATGCTGAGCCTTGGCATGATTAATGAGTGCCTATATGGCATGTGGAACCTTTAAAATGAGAGGTAACTGTAGCACATCTAATCCATACCATACAGTCTTATCATTCGCAGGTTGTTGTTACCCTTCCAGACAAGGCCAAAAAACATTGTCATCAGTTGCAGCCCAGAGATTGGATCTACGGTAAAGGTGTTCAGCAGAAAGAATTGTCTTGAGCCAAGGTGGAGAGGCCTGTATCAAGTGCTTCTGACTATAGATTGTGAAAGATCCGTCCCTCATCCAGGGGTTCTCAGGATCCCATCCCTTCCTTTGGAGACTCCGGCTATGTGCCAAGCTTCATGCCCGGCCCCATAACCCACTGTAATCCACAGGGCACGATTCGGGTAACCAATAATTCCAAAAGAAAGCCAGCAAGTTTTTATTTCCTTGGTGCTCACAGTCCAGCAGTTCAAAATAAAACAGGAACAAAAACACAGCCCCCACTGTTTTTCCTCTTCAATGGAATCAGCACAGCAGGGTAAAAAGAAACATAAACCCCACTGCTTCCAGAACTCAGTTTGTTCCCTTTAAACAGTCCTACAGCCTAGCGCTTCACCCCACTGGGGAAGCGTCTGCACGCTAGAGCTCAAAAAAGGAAAAAACCCACTGCTACACGTCTTCCCTCAGGTGCAATGGCAAACAGTTCAAAAAAACATCTTCCTTTCTCTTTGATTAGTCCACAAAGGAAAAAACAATAATCCCTCCCAAAACAACACACTTTTCACTCTAAGTAGTTCAGCAGCACACAGTTCAACACAGCTTGAACTCTATGGGGAGATACAAGGGTCCCACCCTTTCTGGGTCACACTTTCACTATCACTGACCCTCCTCCCGCATGACCCTTTTCTTTCCCCTTTCAGTCCAGCTTCCATACCCAGAAGTCACCTGCTTCCTCAGCTTTTTCCCCAATGATTGAGCCCATGCTGCTATGTCCATGGGCTCCTCCAGGCTCTCCCCCTTCTCTCTCTCTCCAGCCTCTTGCCACTCCATGGGTTCCTCATCCCACCCTTTTCTCAGCTGTTCCTCCTCCTCTTGATTAACCCCAGGGGGCACCTCCCTTGCCTTGTCATGGTTCTCCCCTGGAGGCTGTTGGGGAGGATAGTTTCTATACCAGGGTTTTCCCTGAGGCTGATGGGTATTGTAGTTCTTTTCCAGCATCCATTTTTCAGTGGGAAGAAACCCTTTTCTTTTCTCCCTCTGCGGAAGTAGCAAAGGCAAGGCTCTGTTCTGTCTCCCTTTCCTCTGGACCCTCTTCACTTCTTCTTCTTCCACTTCCATTTTATCCACCCCCTCGTCCTCCTCTTCACAACATACAGCAGTAAAGTATGAAGGCCTTTCTACATGGATTCACGCTTCTCACTATCAGAAAGCCAGAGTTCTGGATAAGGATCAGTGGGAAGTGACACCAATAGATGACACCAGGTTAAAGCTTCAGAAAAAGGTGAAGTAAGACAATGAAATCCTGAAGAACTACTGGGAGGCAGGACAAACTAAATCTGAAGATGGAAAGTAAGATCTTTGAGCTAATCAGGAAGATTCTATAGACTGTGAATCTAAAGCAGATAATGAAGAAGAAGACATGTATAAGTAGAAAGTATCATTGATGTTAAGGTTGAAGGAGGTAAAATCCTCTGTCGAGAGCATTGGAAAGGTTACCCACCTGAGGAAGACACGTGAGAACCATTTAAAGGACTGTAAGGAACTTCTCCCTGATGTTAAGAAGGATGATTTGAATACATTAGATAGAGTTTCTATATTTAGTTCAAGTATTTTTTGTATTATTATTGCCTTTGTAATGATTACTGAATTCTTTCTATTTTTTGCTCCTATGCCAGCTATGGCTATTCCTGAACATAATAATGTTATTAAGCTCTTGAAAGAAGATATTGATGTTACTAATGCTACTGACTATTGGACGTGTCTTCTTAACCCCTGGCCTCTAGTACTGGTCTTCCTTTGTTGGCCTTCCCGTTAAGTGCTAAAGCCTTAACAACACAGGAACCCCACAATAGGAAGAATTGGATAGATATAGGCCCTAACAATCTGACAGATTTAATGAGGCTTGGACTAAGAAATGATTGTTTTTGACAAACTCATTGACTATTTGCCAAGTATGTCAAGCTTATGTATGCTTTCAAGGGTCAGGAAAAACTTATCTGGGTGCTGCTACAAGGTGCCAGTGGCTTTCGGTCAACTCCTGGACTTATGGGAAGACAGCTCCCCAATGAGGATTCTGTAAATTGAATTATCAACTTCCCATTAGCGATGATAGGGAAGTCTGGGAAGAGGGGGGATGCCCCATACAAATTGGTACTGTAGGTTATTCCAACAATAAGACAGTGTGTGATCCTTATGGCACTAAGGCCAAATTTTTCCTCAGCCCCTTTTACAGGATACTATAATCCTTGGTGCACTGGATATCCTGGGTTTTGTGCGCATCTCTCATGGAAACTTGGTTACTTGATGGAAAAAGCATTCTTTCCTGAAGGTAAAGAAGCCTTAATGGGACATTATTTCTTGTGTGGTCACTTAGCGTATCAGCAGTTGTCTCCAGATTGGGGAGGAACCTACACAATAGTGGAGGTATATCCACATTTGACCATACATAATAACTATTCAGAAATTATACCTCGACCACATATTTCCCAGATCATTAGTAAGGCCAGGATCCTGCAGAAATGAGATTTGGAAGAATCTAAAAGTACAGTGAATACTCCAAGTGTAAAACTCCTTTGGAGATGGTGGCATGGAATGAGGACTCTTACTCATGCAGTAAGAAGACTTCTCTCTGTAACTGAAATAATGGCTGATGATCTAGCCCAAGATATATGACGTATTAATAAGGAGATGACTCAAATGAGTGAATTTACTATTCAGAATAGGCTAGCTTTAGACTATTTACTTTCTGCTCAAGGAGGTGTCTATGCCTTTATAAATACTAATTGTTGTTTTTATGTTGTTGACCAATCTCAGATATTATTGAATTCAGCAACCTATCTTGAGAATTTAACCTATATTCCAAAAAGCTCAGATATGGGTTACAGTGCCTAGGACTGGTCCTGATTTTGGTCCTGGTTACCTGACTTTGGTTCTTGGGAAATAAAAATTGTACAGAAGATAGCTGTAGTGATTATAACAATATTAATAACTTGTATTGGATTGCAGTGTTGTGTTCAATGTTCCTTTAAATAGATGAACTATCCAATTTCCACAGTATTCCAAATGTCCTTAAAGGAGGGGGTTCCTCATATATAACTCTTTCTATCACCCAACTCCACTTATATTTTTAGCAATACTTATATAATCTTTAAGGGACATACAGATTAGGATCTATCAGATTTGCATGTTACCACCATTTTGGCTTTTAATTGTGAGCCATGCACTGTCTTATGGTGGACATGTATTCGTCATTCGATCCATATTTTTCATATAATTTTAAGACTTTTTTTGCTTCAAACAGCTTAATCTAATATTCAAAATCTGCAAAATTGTAATTAGCTTAGAAATAAGTTATTTTCTTATTTCATAGCTAAGTACAATTTTGCAGATTTTGAATATTGGATTAAGCTGTTTGAAGCAAAAAAAGTCTTAAAATTATATGAAAAATAGGGATCGAATGACGAATACATGTCCACCATAAGATAGTGCATGGCTTACAATTAAAAGCCAAAATGGTGATAACATGCAAATCTGATAGATCCTAATCTGTATGTCCCTTAAAGATTATATAAGTATTGCTAAAAATATAAGTGGAGTTGGGTGATAGAAAGAGTTATATCTTTAAATAGATGGCCATGATGAAGCCACCTACTATGAATACAAGTATAATGTACACCACAAATCATTTAACTGAGGAACAGACTGAGTATGCAGATTTAACTTTAGATGGGGGAAATTGTAAAGAGATAATACCGGAGATAGAATCCCTAATGGATATTGATGAATATTGTCTAAATGATCCCTAAAGGAGATCATATGACAAGAGGAGGAAATTGTGGAATGTGGTAAAGGAAATTAAAGGGAAAATAACCCTCATTTGATAGTAGAAAATGCTGAGATTGACTTACTCTTATCAGCCTTTTCTCTGACCCCAGAAAAGACCTAAGCTATGTAGATTGATTGCTCTTGGAGTTTGAAAGACCCCAGACGCCAGACACATTTTGACCCCAGGCAACAGACACATTTCTAAAGAATAACCATGCCTTATGAACAATGTTTCTTTTTGACTCCTAAGTTTCAATTGACTTGTTTATAGTAAAGAAAATACAATATTTCATAGTCCTGAAACAGACCATCTGTATCTCACCTTTTAATTTATATTTTACTTCTATGTATTCTTGCCGACCTATTGAATCCTGTGATTAAGACTTATTATTTGCAGACCTTCTGATGTAAGTTGTTTGTACAAAGATTATCCATGTAAACTATATGTTCACTCTGGATGGTAAAAAGTTTTTAAAGGACTTTAATGTGCCAGTGGTCTTTCTTTTGAACCTTCATCATTACTAGCAATACTTTTTGTTCTGAAATAAAGGAACTTTAAATGATCATCCTGCTGTGAATTGTTAAATCTATTTCAGTTAGAATCCACAAAGGTCATGAGTGAACAAGGAGGGAAAGCTGAGAAAGTGACCCCCTGCCATATTTACCTCCCTTACTTACAGTACCAAGTTGCAACAGCCCTGCATGTGAAAGAAGGTGGGGGAGGGGGAGTTAGGGACAGGAGTCTTACTGAGCTGCATATCTGACACTCAAGTGGCATTACTCCTGTCTCAGGTAGGGATTTTGTGACAGAAGGTTTTTAGTCTTTGTCAGGATGAACTGGTCCTGTCAACACTTCTGTTCCCCCTCATTTACATTCTCTTCTTCTCATCTAAGCTTATTCCACCCTCCCCCCTCTTTCTCATCCTCCTTCTCACTGTTTGGTTTTCCCATGCCTTCCATGAAGCCTTCAGTAATAAAGTGCTCTCTGTAATTCCATCATCTAAACTTACTGAGTGTATGGAGGCTGCACTCAGCACATGGTGTGACTACTGTTTTTGTAAGATCAAAGGTATATGAAGCCAGCAGCAGCAATTTTCATATCCTGTTAGCCGCCAAGCCCAGACCCTCCTCGCTGCTATATCCCATCCTTGCAGAAGCAGAAAGTGACATCATTATGGGGCGGGAGATAGCAATGAGGAGGCTCCAGGCTCAGCAGCCGACAGGATGTAAAAATCATTGCTGCTAACTCTGCAACAATCTACTGAAACATGGTTGCAATGAGTACAGAATGGGGGAGTGTTCTGAGCACAGGCCCTGTGTAACCACTCCTGTCACCCCTGCCTAAGACTGTCCCTGAGCAAAGGACAAATTTACATTATAACATGTCTCCTTTTTGCATTGACAATCATCCTGCCCAGAGAAGCCCTAGCATTCCAAAAATCTTTTGAGCTGTTTAGGAAATTTCAAGGAAATCACAAACAGGAACGTTGAGAGGGGGAGGGGGATGTTGCAGCTTTACTCAGTCAGATACAGCATCTTTTCTTCCCTTCCAAATCCCCCTCCCATGGTCCTCTGTTTCCCTCGGAGTCATTGGCTGGCAGGCAGCAGCGTTTGAGAGAGATATTGCTCTGCCGGCCACGGATCCTTCTTGTTACCACATCCCAGCTATGCAAAACAGGAAGTTACTTCACAGAAGGTTGGGCACAGCAGGAAGGAGGACCCATGGCCGGCAGAGCAGTGTTTCTTTCACTGTTACCTGCCAGCCAATGACTTTACTTTTGACTGATGGTGCATCGGGGGGAGGGGTGGCGATGGCGGAGCCCTTAAGATTGTTTGCCCCTGGTCCAGCTGTGTCTCTCGATGGCCCTGATCACAAGAGAACAACAACACCCACAGCCAGACTCTTCTGGCCTTGTAGTCAGGAAGATCTTTCTTCTAGCTTGCATCCTAACAGCATCCAGAAATATCCAAATCTACTTGGATATTTTATATATCTTAGACTTGTGACAAATACAAACTTAAAGTCCAGTTCTTTTCAGGTTCAAGAACATAAGTTGCAAAAAGCATCCTTACTCTTATTTCTTTGTCCTTAATTATATCCAAGAGCTCTGAAATGTTCAGAATATCTGTTCCTGGACTATCCCCACATTCCAGCATGGACATATCGACTTTTTTCTGGACATATAAAAAAACCCAGAAAGTCAGTGACAATACATTAGAAGCAATATTCACAATCTCCAAACTATATTTCTTCCACATTTCCATAGGAGAAATAAGAGAACATGTAACATTAAAGCAACCTCAGTCATAAGCCTTTTGATAATTGTAAAGGCTTCCAAATTAGAGGATGTAACTAAGAGCCTTTCACCAATCTTATCCTAACAGTTTTACTCTCTTCCATATCCTTCTTTAACTCTATATGAAAGTTCTGATTCTGGAGCATGATTTAAAGTTCCTGGAATTTATCATGAAGCAGAAAAACTTCCATACTGAATTCAGAAACCTTCCCAATAACAGTCTTCTCTAAGGTAGTGATTGCCAACCATAATGCATCTAATGTCACCACCTCCAGTTTCCTTAAGGGGACATTCAGCATTTTTACAAGACTGAGATGGTTAAATTCCACTGTCCAACTCACCAACTCCAAAGTGATACAACTAATTTTCAGCCTGGTCCGCTAAAGGTTTCCTGGATTAACTGATGTTCCTGCTCCCAGTTACTTGACAAATCCACTACACCACCAGCCACAGCAGCATTCAGGGTTGACTCAGCCAACATCCCCACAGTTGCCCCTCCAACCAGAGTTCAAGCAGGTACCTAAACCTGCTGCAGCCCTGCAAAATCCAGGGACAGATCTGGAAAGGGAGGTTGATGGGAGAAACGATCCTCAGGACTCCAAGTTGTTTCTATGTCAAATTACAGCTCTATTCCTTTAGCCATGGTAGTGATCATACTGACAATACCAACTCTAGGGCCCTCCAAGGGAAGAAGAAATCTCCATACTGAAGAATGAATGGGTAGCAAAGCCTGTGGTGTTAAAACCTTTCCTCTTCACCATACTGCATAGAAAGAAAAAGAGAAATCAAAATTGTCAGGAGAGCAAGTCAGCAGCTTCCTTTCTGCCTGCTGCCATCTTGGATTTCCCTTAAGCAAATTTTAAATGTAGATGATCCAGGGGGTAGAGTTAGGGCTGACTTAACCACTAGGCAATACTAAGTGGCTACCTAAGTCAGCAGCTTTGGGTGGTAGCAAAATGCAGCTTCAGTAAAAGCAAAACAGTAGGTTCTCACAGTCGCACAAATTGCCCTCATTGATGAAGGAATATGTTGGGCTGAATGTGATTATTGAGTTTAAGCATCAAAATCCCACTTAAGAGTACATAAGACTTAAGGTTTGCTTAGAGTGCCCAATACCCTTGCACCAGCTCTGAGCAGAAGCCAGTCCTGACAGATAGGCACTGTATATTTATGCCTGCTTCTGATCATTTGCCTGCTGCTGCTAGATACAGTACATATGTAAACAGTAATTTTGGAAGAGAAAGTATACATCCACTTTACCTGTGTAAATTGCTGCTATTTACTTATATACATAATACAAGCCACATCCACTTATGTGGCTGGTTCTAAAATTGTCCTTATATTCTATCTGGGTGCTTATCATTTTATTCTAATTTAGATATGCATTTACTTGTAAATATGCATAAATGCATACACTACTCTCCTTTCTACTCAGCCATTTATCTTTCTAACAGCGGGTAATGAATGTGACTTGCAAGATTGATAAAGGTCTCTTCATGTCTGGCATATATAGATTTCTTTTTCAAAGGGTCTGCCAACTGTGACAGCCATAGTCAATGTTTTGTTTAACATTTTCTAAATAAACATTTTGCCAGCCTCAAGGAAAAAGTAAATATATTTGTAGATATTTTAAGCTGAAATGTGTGTGTGCATGCGTGTGTGTTTCATTTTATTTGTATTAATATTTAATCCATAAATTTAAGAGTCATTCTCAAAAAGATATTAACAATATGTTACTGCAGTCAAATAAGGCAAGAAATAAGCATCCCAAAATAGAACCAGGCACACATATTGTAAGAATGGCCTCAATAAAGAGGAAAAATAGGGGGATTCATTAAGAAACAGGTAAGGTGTTGTATAAATCCTTTTTTTTTTTTTTTTTTAAAGGAAAATAAAGATAAAAAAGGAAACACATGCAATGCCGAAAGAACAATTAATCAAATTCAATAATAATACATTGACATACAAATAAAAGACAAATAGGAAAAATACACATACAGACACTAAGAATATTCCAAATGAACCTCTAATCCATCCACTAATCTCCACCAGGATTCTGCAATACTGTTAATATATCAAAGAGCCCATTTATACAGATTTGACATGGAGGAGTAACCTAATGGTTAAAACAGTGAGCTGAGAAGCAGGGGAGCCTGGTTCAAATCCCAGTACAGCTCCTTGTCATGTTGGGCAAGTTACTGAACCCTCCATTGCTTCAGGTACTACTTGAAGATTGTGAGCTAATGAGTTGCACAGGGACAGAAACCTTACCCATCCCGGCTGGAATCTTATTCATCCCCACCCATCCCCGCAAGAATTTAATGGTACATTTTAAAAAATTCCAGTCGGCTCTCTCAGTCTCTCTCTGGGTTCGAGCCACAGCACTGCAGGCAAGCAAGGAGCAGAATTTGGAACACTCTGGTGCGCACATGTAAGACTTATCTCTGATTCACTGGCACTGTGTGCTGAGAGGTTGCCACATGCATGCGCCAATAGGTCAGGTGACATCTGATCCTTGTGCCTGTGTCAGAGCTGAGGTCTGTGCATCAGCCCGGGAGCAGAGAGGATTAATAGTAGCATAGTAAGTGTTACCACCCCTCTCGGCTGGACTGAAGTGATGTGCTCCCAGATACCTGATGGTTGTAGTCGTGGCGAATATCCAGGGAACACACACTCACAGCCGAGGGAGTGGAACAAATAAACTAACCTCGTCCTTTACTCTCAAAGAATAAAGGAGGAAAAGAAGCTAAATTTAGGATTTGTTCCTGAACTGGAAGAACCGCACCTTCAGATTTACCAATTATCTTTTTCTTTATTGAATACAAATGCAAGCAAATTTTCATTCAAATAAACTCAAATTCACAATTAGTGTGAGGCTTAATAGAACTGCAATAACATATTCAACATTCAAATGTAGAACTAGATGTATACCCTTAACTTTGTCTGTTTCACCTAAAAAGGCAGAAAAGAACCTTTTCATACAAGTATTTAAATTGTCTTTTATCAAAATCAGATATTTGTGGTTATTCTCTTTCCTGATGTAAAAATTGGTTTCTTTGTGTGCACTATTGGTGTTTTTGCAGGGATCTCATGGATTTTTAATATCTGATGGTCTGTTCCTTTGTTTTCCCTTAAAATGTTGTGAAAAAATAATATATTCTGTTCAACACCCTTGACAATGTCACTTAGCTGTAGTTGAATTTACTTAGATGATGTCTTTCTTGCGTTGGAGCTCATCTGGAAATCCTTCAGCGGATGATCTACAGAATTCTTCTTCCTAAAACCTCACTTATAAAGAAAATAAATGGAAGCAAAGCCCTTAAAACTCCCTGCTTGTCCAGGAACTGACTCCACTCTGGTGACAATTAATCAGTTCTCAATACTGTGGCCACACTCTCTAATTGAAATAAAATAAGTTAAAGGTTTTCTCACTACAAAACCTATTTCTCACTGTTGATTCCCTGTTCTAAAATCCAGCAGGCTTCACACTGCATTCAGAGATCTCACACAGTAACCCATTCCATATTCAAATGGTGATTCAACATTCCATCTCACAGACTTCACATATAAACATAACATTTCCCTGCACAGCTATCAGATCAATCTGGAGAATACTGCACACTCAGACAACAGCAGTGCTGTATTTTCTTTAATCTGCAGTCTGATTCCAAACCCTGTACTGAACTCAGAACTCTCACCAACAACACACCTTTCCCACATACACAGCTTAATGGGTTCTTTTTCCAAATATGAACTTCACTTCTCAGTCCTTCCCCTGTGTCATACTTAAAATCCTTACACACATTTTCCTGACACCTGTCAGGATTGCGGGAGGTCAAAATTATTTCTCATGTAGTACAATTCCCACCACAAATCAAACCCTCTCTCACCCTAAAATGGTAAATCACTTATCTCTGGAAATTCAGGGCTATACTGGAACATTCACTCACCTCAGCTCACTTTCAATATCAGAGTACCCTTTTTCAATGTCACTTATTTCACTTTAAACTCATAAAATATACTTTTATTCCTCTTACTTTACATAGACACACACCATACGTTTCTCTCCCAGTCATTCCCTGCTCTATCTGCTCAGCAGTCTCCCTGGCAACTCACCCCCACAAAAGGAACACCTGACATCACTCAACCAATCAGCTTGTCAGCTAAAGACTGGTTTTTTTCCTCTGATCTGTTTAGAATCTCCCTCCCCCATAGAAGTAAATGCAAAACTTCCTATACAGAGAATTTCAAATTCAATTTTAACCTGACTTGTACCCAAAACAGAAAGGAACATTTTATAGTACAATCCCCACTTAATCATGGTTTATTTCTTGAAAAATAAAACCACATTTAAGAAACATTTCACACTTTCTTCAGCTAACTCCAATAACATTTCCCAAACTAAACTTTAAACCTTTTCCAGCCAGCAGCATCCATCAAAACCCTGGAACAACCCCCCTAGAGCCCCAGGAAAAAAAACATTTAATATATGTTACCATATATTACATAAGTGACAGCAGATAAAAACCCAATAGGCACGCTCATTATCAATTCATAATTAAATCAACAATGAACGTGATATTATATACTTGATTATGGTCTTTCTTTGGCATTTCTGGGACATAGAGCATAAAACTGTTGGAGTTGTCGTCGAAGCCCACTCCTGCCTATTTGTCTTCTCATTTGCGGAAAACAGACTGTAAAAGTCTGTCCAGCACTGTCCTCATGTTCCAGCCAAATTGCTGTCAAAGCCCTTTCCAGCCCATCCTAAACCAGATTGCCACATATGAGATACAGATCATAAAAGTCTGCCTGGTATCGGGCCTTGTTCATCACAGCCAAAGTCACCATCTAAGCGTCACTCGACACATCCACACACATGCAGCCATTTAAGTTTAGGGTTTTTTTATAACTTCCATTTTCTAATTAGAGATCCTCTGTGTTCATCCCATGCCTTTTTGAATTTCATCACCATTTGTGTCTCTACCACCTCCTTAATGGAGATTTCCCTCATCTGTGCTATTAAAGCAAGGAGGAGAAGGAGGAGACAGCACTCAAAGAACTTGGTACTCGATAAGAGAGAGGCTGACACAAGTGCACCTTACATTTCCACAGGAACCTCCCAGGTATTGTTTCCGTCTCCATGAGAACCCCACAGGAATGGCTTCCATCCCCAAGGGAACCCCACACAACCTGAGGTCAGGAGTGGCCTAGCGGTTAGCGTGGTGGAATTTGGTCCTGGGGAACTGGGTTCAATTCCCACTGCAAGCACAGGCAGCTCCTTGTGACTTTGGGTAAGTCACTTAACCCTCCATTGCCCCAGATACAAATAAGTACCTGTATATGATATGTAAGCCACATTGAACCTGCTATGAGTGGGAAAGCACAGGGTACAAATGTAACAAAAATTTAAAAAACTGCTTCCATCCCCACAGAAACCCCACGGAACTGCTTCTGTCCCCGCAGGATCCCCACAGGTCCCATGGGATTCCTGTGCAATGAAGCCTTTTTTTTTTTTTACTCAGATGTGTAGTTGTTACATGCTGTAACAGCTAATGCAAGGATGCATTAACCTGCCTTTGGGGTAAAGAATCCATTAGTATAAGGTATATCATGTTTAATGGAATTTTTGCTTAGCAGGAGTTACTGAGTGGAGAAGAGGCGTGGAGTGCTCCCTGTAGTTAAGGCACTGCATTCTAACCAACTAATGTGCTGTTAACACAGAGGCACCACCTCCTAAATTGCGGCACTGAGGGGGAAATTCTATATATGGCACCTTAAAAATCCATGCTGTATAACCACATGCTTAGCGTGATTCTATAAACTACACCTAAAGTTAGGCGTAGTTTATAGAATACGCTCACATGCCATTCTTGTGCCTAAAATTTGAAGCACCCATTTAGGCCACCTAAAACCAGGCTTAAATACCTGCAGCTAAGTTACACACTGATCGGGTGTATTCTATAATAGTGCACATAGTTTTTTTTAATGCCCACAACCCACCCATTCCACACCCATGGCCATGCCCCCTTTTCGACTGTGCGCATTAGAATTTACACACACCATGTTATAGAATATGCCTAGAAAGTTGTGCGCATAAATTCTAATTAAAGCCAATTATTGCCGCTAATTGGTTGAGTACCAATTATCAGCACTGATTAGTTTGTTCACCAATTAAGTTGTGGACGCAATTTGGCCATGTAGCGCACAACTTAAGGCGCCTTATATAGAATTCAGTCTCAGAGAGGGAGTGCAGGGGGTAAACATCTCTGCCCTGAGCCCTGTTCAAGAATTGTGAGCAGCTATTTTCCTGAAACTCCCCAGGTGTTACCCAGGTAGTGACAAAGTGTTATTGCTTGTTGTTTTCTACTTGTTTTATATCATTCATTAATTTATTAGCTCTGATATCTTGGACTGACTAAGAATCCTGCTGGTTTGTGTTTTGGGTCTGTTAGTGTCTTCTAGGAACTGTAGGCCCAGTATCCTAGAAATCACTGGGGAACAGTGGCGTACCAAGGAGGGGGGCGGTGGGGGCGGTCCGCCCCGGGTGCACGCCGCTGGAGGGGGTGCCACGCGCCAGTCAGCTTTGTTTGTTTCCATGCTCCCTCTGCCCCGGAACAGGTTACTTCCTGTTCCGGGGCAGAGGGAGCATGGAAACAAACGAAGCTGAGCGGGGCGCGGCACCCCCCCAGCAGCGTGCATCCGGGGGGGGTTCTTTTGTCGTGGTGGGGGGTTCTTTCGCCGGTGGGGGGGTGTTCTTTCGCCGGGGGGGGCGCTGCACCCGGGGGGCGGGGCGCATCGGCGATCTGCCCTGGGTGTCAGCTCCACTAGGAACGCCACTGCTGGGGAATAACTTGAGAGTGGGAGACTAGCTCAGAGGCAAGTGGGACCCAGTCAGTGGGAGCAGGGTGCTAGTGTAGAGCACATGCCCAGGTGTTGGCGGGCCTGAGCAGTGCTGGGGACAGACCCTCCAGATGGCCGCAGGTTAACCCCAGGTGGGTGCTAGGTGTTCCATGACATCAGGCAAGACCAAGGAACCATGATACTAATCGCTCCTTACTGGCCATGACAGATACGGTTCTCTCTTCTTCTGGAGTTGTCTTCAGAAGATCCGTGGAGATTGGACTATTTTCTGACCTCATCACGCAGAATGAGGGGTCCCCTCTGCATCCTAACCTTCAATCTCTGGCCCTCACAGCTTGTATGTTGAGAGGGTAGAACTCGAATCCCTCAGATTGCCTGAGGGTGTCTCTCATGTCTTGCAGGCTTCCAGGAAAGACCCCACTAAGAGATGTTACTCCTTTAAATGGAAAAGGTTTGCCATCTGGTGTGAAGGCAAGGCCTTAGATCCTTTCTGTTGCCTTACACAAAACTGCTTGAGTACCGCCTGAACCTCTCTGAGTCTGGTTTAAAAAACCAACTCTGTAAGGGTTCATCTTAATGCAATTAGTGCTTATCATCAGCTTGCAGGAGGTGAGTCCATCTCTATACAGCCTTTAGTTGTTCACTTCATGAGAGGTTTGTTGTTGATAAAGCCCCCTACCAAACCTCTTGTTGTGTCAGGGGATCTCAACATAGTCCTCACCCAGCTGATGAAAACTCCTTTTGAGCCTCTGTATACATAACATCTGAAGTTTTTGATCTAGAAATTTGTGTTTCTGGTGGCGATCACTTCAGCTCACAGTCAATGAGTTCCAAGCCCTAGTAGCTCACCCACTATACATTAAGTTCCATCACAACAGAGTAGTCCTCTGCATGTACCCCAAGTTCCACCCTACAGTCGTGTCGGAGTTCCATCTTAACCAGTCAATTGTTCATCCAACATTTTTCCCCAGACTTCATGCCCATCCGGGTGAAAGTTTAGTACATACTTTAGACTGCAAGCGAGCCTTTACCTTCTATCTGGAGCGGACTAAAGCCCATAGACAGCAAACCCAGCTTTTCGTTTCTTATGACCCCAACAGGTTGAGGGTGGCCATCGGCAAACACACACTTTCAAACTGGATAGCAGACTGCATCTCCTTTGCTTATGCCCAGGCTGGGCTGTCTCTTGAGGGACATGTCACGGCTCACAATGTCAGAGCCATGGCTGCATCAGTAGCCCACTTGAGATCATCCTCCTTAGAGGAGATTTGCAAGGTTGCAACGTGGTCTTCAGTCCACACATTCACATCCCACTACTGTTTGAATCAGGATACCCGACGTGATAGTCATTTTGGACAGGCAGTTCTGCAGAATTTGTTTGGTGTCTAGAATCCAACTCCACTCTCCTACGTCCTGTTTTATTCTGTAACGTGGCTAACACATGAAAGGGATCTAAAACTGGCTTACAAAAATGGCCACTACCTCATGGACTACCAGAAACACAACAGGCCACGAGCAGCAGTCTCGCAAAACTCCTATGGAAAGTCTCAGCAGCCATTTTTAATGTGGAGCTTGCTGGGATTGCTCTTGCCCTAACTAGGCCATTAGACCATCAGAGCTGCTAAAGTAGGCCCCAGGGAGAGCCCACAGATGGTGAGAAGGCAGCGGATGGCTTTCTGTGGAGGGAGGCCAGGGAAGTGCACTTTCTGTCAATAGGGAGACGTACTGCCCAGGTTTTAGTTTTGGCTTTTGGTTTTGGCTGAAACTGTGTGGCAAATTTTGGCCAAAATTTCAGTTTCAGCTGAATTGGAAAAACCTGGTTTTGGTCAGCCTCTAACGCACATATATAAAACAGATATACAAAAGCATACCCCAAAACACACAATATAGATAAAATACACAGATACACATGTATATACAGATGCATACAGAGGGAAGGCCTATGGCCCCTGCTGAATCCTTTAATAGGGAAATGGGTGGGTGCCTATGAATAAGAATTAATCAAGGATTATCTGCACAGCTAAAACTAGTGTCCACCCTTTTCCCTGTAGAGGCTTGGCTCATCAGAGGAGCACAGTAGCATTTGGTTACTAACTGAAGCAACACATGCCACTAAGGACATGAAATCTGTGGAGAAGTGTGATAGTATCCCCCTGCAGGAGGCTAGCATTACACTTCAATATGAAGTTCATTGGTGTGCTTACACCTATTTACAGTATTCTATAATTTAGCATGCCTAGAAACTGAACGTGTGTTGATTGAACACATGCACGCATGATTGCTGCTAATTTGCACGTGCCCTTATCAAATAGGAGTCAGCACTTATTATTCTTTCTCTAACCATGCCATCATGTCACAGAGAAGGGGAGCTGGATTCAGGAAACATAACTTCATCCAGATTAAGCTGAAACTCTTTGGGGGAGGTGAGGAGGCATTATGATGCGCTGTACGGGGCTGCTGGGGCCAGAGTCAGCGCCAATCAAAAGGTTTCAATTTGGTGAGGCATTTGTCACCACTTCAGTGCTGTATACCACCAGAACCACAATGTTAAGAACGAATAAATTGTGTGATCTGTGTGGCCATGCCTTCAAGAAACATGCTTCTCAACATTGTTAGGGCCCTGGCAGCAATGTATCCCTTATCTCCATAGAGAGGAAAGTGCTGGTCACCTGTGACCAAGACACTATCTCAGGGGTCATCCAATGAGACACAGCATGAAGGAGATGAGGTAAGAGTTGCCCTATACTATCATCCACCCTGCACCTGTGAGGTATGCATCTGTAAAGTGAAATCCACAAGAAAGAAAATGTTCCATTCAATGTGGAAGCTTCTCGAGGGAAACATTCCGTAACCTGATATAATCAATGGTACTAAGCCACTTAGACTATTGTAATGGAATTTATGAGGGATGCAAAGAAAAAATCCTAAAGAAACTTCAGACAGCCCAAAACACAGCAGCCAGACTTATATTTGGAAAAACATGATATGAAAGCGCAAAGCCTCTCCATGAAAAGCTACACTGGCTTCCAATTAAAGAACGTATTGCCTTCAAAATCCAGCTTTTCCTACATAAGCACACAACTGTGGAACGTACTACCAACAACCATGAAAATAACATACGACCATCTTAACTTCCGTAAACTATTAAAGACTAATCTGTTCGAGAAGGTATACCCCACTGATCCAACCTAAATGACTGATCTCGGCAACACATCAAAGCAAAGCAAGTTATGGCCAGAACACATCCAGCCCATTGACTGTCCCACATGAACTTCTTATTACCACAAATCACTCTGTATTTGTTCACACTAGAGACTGTAACACACCTCTGGTACTATGTAAGCCACATTGAGCCTGCAAATAGGTGGGAAAATGTGGGATACAAATGTGACAAATAATAATAATAATAAAATAATAAACACTCAAGCTTTTGGTCCTGACATACACACCTCTGAGGGACACCACATATTTTCAAAGCACTTAGCCTTCCAAAGTTCATATGTCTCTCAGAGAACTTATATTTTATAGCTAAAGTCTGTTCTGCAGGTCTGCACAGTCTATTAACTCATAAGCAAGAGTATGTTACCTGCTTTTGAGGTACACAGCTCCTGACAGTTTAACATATTTATTAAAGATCTGCAAATGGGAACGAGTGAGGTGATTACATTTACAGACAACACAAAACTATTCAGAGTTGTTAGAACGCATGCAGATTGTGAAAAACTGAAGGAAGACCTTAGGAGGTTGGAAGACTGGGCAACCAAATTGCAGATGAAATTTAATGTGGACAAATGCAAAGTGATGGACATTGGAATGAATAATCCAAATCATAGTTACTTGAAACTAACATCTACCTTTAACTGGGCATCCAAATGGCAGATAAAATTTAATGTGGACAAATGCAAAGTAATGCATATCGGGAAGAATAATCCAAATCATAGTTACTTGATGCTAAGATCTACCTTAGCAGTCAGCACCCAAGAAAAAGATTTATTTGTCATCATAGACAATATGCTGAAATCTGTCCAGTGTGTGGCGGCTGCCAAAAAAGCAAACAGAATGCTAGGAATTATTAGGAAAGGGATAAAAAAATAAGACAAAGAATGTTATAATGCCTCTGTATTGCTCCATGGTGCAAACACACCTTGAGTATTATGTGCAATTCTGGTCGCCGTATCTTAAAAAAGATATAGAAGAATTAGAAAATGTTCAAAGAAGGGTGACCAAAATGATTAAGGGGATGGAACTTCTCTCATTTGAGGAACAGCTTAAGTGGTTAGGACTCTTCAGCTTGGAAAAGAGATGGCTGAAGGGGGGATATGATAGAGGTCTACAAAATACTAGTGTAGAATGGGTAAATGCAAATTGATTTTTTTACTCTTTCAAATATTACAAAGACTAGGTGACACTCAAGGAAGTTACATTGTACTATTTTTAAAATAAAGGGGGAGGAAATTTGTTTTTCATTCCCCTGGGATCAGTAGCATGAATCTTGCTACTATACGGGATTCTGTCACGTGCTTGTGACCTGGAAGCAGGATATTGGGCTACATGGATCATTGGTCTGACCCAGTATGGCTATTCTTATGCTCTTATTTTCAGTTCTTGAGTATCCATGGGTCAACACACTTTAACAAAGTCTCAATTCACTCCATAGCTAAGCATGTTTTGATCTGTTCTACAGATGTGGCAAGTCAGCAGGCAGTGGAGGAGTGCACCAGGGATGAACAGGCCAGTCCTTCCAACATCCCACAGGCCAGCAGTCTGCAGAGAACATCAGCACAACATTTTGATTGCCCTAGACCAGGAGGAATTGGCACCCGTGGGGCCCTGCAGAGGAACCTGAAAAAGAAAACCAACACTCTAAAGAGGGCAAGGACTGCCTATCGGTGGATGATGAGCCCAGAGCAACTTTATAAGAGCATGCATAAATTAGCAGCAACAATGCATACATGTGTTCAATCAATAGGCGCTCAAGGAAGAGGTGGAGGGCAAGGAGTATATTGTGTAGAAGCCATTAGAGGACATTTTCCATCAGTCTGAAGAGCTCTCAGCAATGGACACAGATGCTCATGACATCATGTAGCTTCCTCGTCCCAGAAGGCCCTGCAAGCTCTACTATTACCCGTGGCCGAATACCTCAAGCCTGCAGTTCACCTCTGAGCTCGGAGACAATTAAACTAACCTCACCTCCAAAGTCCTAAACCATGGAAGGGAAAGAAAACTAAAAGGATTTTAAGACCCAGTAACCAGACAGATGGTAAGTACAAGTTACTAGTTGTTTATTTAAACCCAATTTGGGGTATGAAAAAAAATGATGTTCTTAATACATTAGGTTCTTTTGTAACATAAAAATACATTTATACATAAACTAATAGCATAATTTTTTCTTACAGGTGCAGCAGTAGAACAAAAGTGAAACCAACAGACAAGTATTAACCAAAGTATCTTATTTGTTCTCTCTCAGTGTATAAATTTCCTTTATATTGTGTGTCTCAAGAATCAATTATTTTGAATTACTTTGTCTTTTAGGTGTGAACACCTGATTCAGTCTCTACAACAGGTAAATCAGATTAAACTGTGACCTTTCTGTGTCCTTTTGCAGTGTCCTTTTGCATAGGAGTGAAGACTTATCTTTGGCCCTTCTTGGAGCTTCTTTGTTCTTCCCCCTTATATGTTGGAGCTCAGGATCTTCTCTTTCAGTACAGGAACCTACTGTCTCACCCTTTAAATGAAATCAATTAAAAAAAAACCTTCCTTCCTAACAGCAGGAACAGCACTAGCTGGGATTCAGGGATAACTGTAGCTAGCTAACTAACAAAATAAATAATAATTGTATAACCTTAAATAGTTTCTCTGTTCTTGTACTGAGTTTCCTAACTAAGGAAGGGCACTCTTCATTGGATCTTGCAGTCACACAGCTCTCAGATGTCTCTCCAAATTCATGCAATCTTCCACTCTAGTGCACCAGCATTTGAACACACATACTGCAAGCCCAACCTTAAGCTTGAAGACCAGTTTTCCTAATGGCTTAACTGGGATTAATCCACTTGCATAAACCTGTCTTACACAACCTTGCACAGGGTCTCTCCACCACAGTCTTAACTGTAAAACTTTTAAACAGCACACAAACAAAAAAACCCAAGTTTAGTTCTTTCTTTTGTTCAAATCCAACCCCTGTCACCTTCAGCACACTTCACCTGCATCCAGTGTTTCAGCGCTAAACACTGGCAGAGAAATTCCCTTCCAGATACTTAAACAGTACACACAAAAAAATATCAGTTTTAGAACTTTCTTTCTCTGCTCAAATCCAACATTTTTCACCTTCATCTCTCTTCACCTGTATTCAGGAATTTAAAGCTCACAGAAAAAAATTACTTTCACACATTTTTCTGCCTAGAAATCCTGTCATGCACTCAGAGCTCTCCCAAACACATCTTTCCACTTCAGTGTCTTCAGCCCCTCCTCCATTTCCTGGCAAGCTGTTGCCAAGGGACACTGGGTCTCTGAATCACCAGCTGACCTCTGCTGGCCGATAAGGTGTCAGAACACAGGGTGTTTGCCTCACGGACACTAATTAACATTTTTTCACAATCTACATTTTGGAAAATAACTTTCCATAGGAAATAATAGAAAAGCTATACTTTCAGACAAAACCCCATAAATTTCTATACAATCAGATCAAAACATCCCACAATCATTGTTGCCATCAAACCACACACACAGTGCACCTTTCACATGTTTAAACAATCCATCTAAATACATTTACAGATTTTTATCCAACACTCAGAACATTGGGGCAAGCTGCAGACAGCACAGCTCCATGCAGGAAGTCCAGAACTGCTTCTTGAGTCACAGCACTGACCACCAACAATCTCTGGGAGCCCAGGTAAAAATAAAAAAATAAATATAGCCCACCGGGTTACAATCAGCTGCCCTGGACAGGAGGATAATATATCAGAACTGGCTTGCAACATTTGTCAGAATGGCATCCTGCTCAGGACAGAGATAAGTGGAGGAAAGGAGAAACAGGGGTGATATGGTACAGACGTTCAAATATTTGAAAGGTATTAATCCACAAATGAACCTTTTCCAGAGAGGGGAAGGCAGCAGAACTAGAGGGCATGAAATGAGATTGAAGGGGGGCAGACTCAAAAAAATGTCAGGAAGTATTTTTTCACGGAGAGAGTGGTGGATGCTTGGAATGCCCTCCCGTGGGAGGTGGTGGAGAGGAAAACGGTAACGGAATTCAAACATGCGTGGGATAAACATAAAGGAATCCTGTTCAGAGGAAATGGATCCTCAGGAGCTTAGCCAAGATTGGGTGGCAGAGCTGGTGGTGGGAGGCGGGGCTGGTGGTTGGGAGGCAGGGATAGTGCTGGCCAGACTTATACGGTCTGTGCCAGAGCCGGTGGTGGGAGGCCGGGCTGGTGGTTGGGAGGCGGGGATAGTGCTGGGCAGACTTGTACAGTCTGTGCCCCGAAAATTGACAGTTACAAATCAAGGTAAGATATACACAAAAACTAGCACATATGAGTTGGTTTTTTTTGTTGTTACATTTGTACCCTGCGCTTTCCCACTCATGGCAGGCTCAATGCGACTTACATGGGGCAATGGAGGGTTAAGTGACTTGCCCAGAGTCACAAGGAGCTGCCTGTGCCTGAGGTGGGAATCAAACTCAGTTCCTCAGTTCCCCAGGACCAAAGTCCACCACCCTAACCACTAGGCCACTCCTCCACTTGTTGGGCAGACTGGATGGACCTTGCAGGTCTTTTTCTGCCGTCATCTACTATGTTACTATGTTCAGGGTCTGTGAGCCACCATGGAAGAGGTAATGGAAGAACTGTGCCAAAAACTGCAAGTGATCAGTGGTGAGCTCCTGACCCTGAATTGTGCCATGACCACCTTCCTTCTCCAACTAATTTCACACCAAGCAACACTGGGTACACCGTCATATGACACCTCTGTGCTTGTGTGCTCTCTGAATATTTTCAGATCATCTTGCCCCACCCCAGAGTCTGCCCTGAGCAGTGTGAGTCATCAACACGTGGTTTTCTCCGGCATTCATGCGGAGGCCAGGTATAACTCAGGGTTAAGGCAAGGTGGGTCAGGCTTTTCTGATCAGCCTTCTGGCCCACCACAGCCTTTGTGCGACAGCATTCACCTTCAACCAGCAACCCCAAAGTATGGTTATGAAAGGGGAAGGAGGTAGGGATTGGGTGCGGGTGAAACAAATGTACACAGGTCACAGGGAGGGTTGGAAAATTGGGGCACAAAATACACATGTGCACAGTGGCACACATGGGCAGGGATGTTTTTTGGGGGAAACACTTATACACAGTTTTGAGTTTTTGTGATGTTTAGTGGGGCACTTGTAATTACATTTTCACTTATGCATAAGAAGTATGTCTGGATGAGCTCATTCCTTGTTGACATTGCATCCCATGCACGTAAAGTTGCATCAGAGGAGGCAGGATATAGCAGAGGGACAGCCCAAGACAAGCCAGAAGCAGCTTATCTTCATTGTTTCCATTGTCATTTGAGGTTTGAAGGACCACAGGGGGTGATGAGGTAGAGATGCTAGGCCCATGGGAGAGGGGAAAAGAAAAGGAAGAGAAAGAGCAGGACGCTTCAGTCCAACAGCAGGAGGTCCCTACCAATAGGCAGCCCCATACTTTTGCTGGCTTGCTCATTGGTAGCTATGACACTGGTTGGAGGCATTGCAGACCACCGGCATATTAAGGGAATGGTATGACCTGTGGTTCCTATAAATGGCATCCTTGAAAGCAGGTGATCTAATGGCAATGTATGTGCTATCAGTGGCCCCTAGTACTATGGGGAAGAGTGCCACCTCAAAAACGTCTGTCATAGTTTGGTGTCGCTGATGCTCTTGATCAGGGAATAGAATGTATTAAGTGTTTCTCCTGAGGAAGACCTGTAGAAACTGAGCATTGCAGCTTGAAGTAGCTGATTGGTTGATGCCTGCTGTTGCCCCACGTAGTGTCTGAAAGATTTTGGTGGAAAATAATGCTAGGACTCAAGTGACCTTCAGGTGCACTGGCAGGGCTTGTCCCCTCCATGCACTGAGCTCTAGGCCCTCTTCTAACTGATTGCCCTGCTACAGTATTGTCTCCTTATCAAACCTGAAACTGTGCCTGCACTGTTCCTCTGTCATGTCCATGAAAAGTGTTTGGGGCCTGTATACCCTCTGCATAAGGGCCATCTTTCTTCTTTGTTGCCTCTCTCTCCTGCAAAGGCCCACAGGAGAAAAAACCCTGCTTACACTTATGTTTATACCCACTTCGTGTAGTACCCAAAGGTCACCACCAGTAATAACCAGTAACTAAAAAGAATTGAAGCGGTGCAAAGAAAAGCTACGAGAATGGTATGGGATTTGCGTTACAAGACGTATGAGGAGAGACTTGCTGAACTAAACATGTATACTCTGGAGGAAAGTAGAAACAGGGGTGATATGATACAGACGTTCAAATATTTGAAAGGTATTAATCCGCAAACGAACCTTTTCCGGAGATGGGAAGATGGTAGAACGAGAGGACATGAAATGGGATTGAAGGGGGGCAGACTCAAGAAAAATGTCAGGAAGTATTTTTTCATGGAGAGAGTAGTGGATGCTTGGAATGCCCTCCTGCGGGAGGTGGTGGAAATGAAAACGGTAACGGAATTCAAACATGCGTGGGATAAGCATAAAGGAATCCTGTGCCGAAGGAATGGATCCTCAGGAGCTTAGTCAAGATCGGGAGGCGGGGCTGGTGGTAGGGAGGCGGGGATAGTGCTGGGAAGACTTGTACGGTCTGTGGCAGAGCCGGTGGTGGGAAGCGGGACTGGTGGTTGGAAGGCGGGGATAGTGCTGGGCAGACTTGTACGGTCTGTGCCAGAGCCGGTGGTTGGAAGGCGGGGCTGGTGGTTGGGAGGCGAGGATAGAGCTGGGCAGACTTATACGGTCTGTGCCAGAGCCAGTGGTTGGGGGGTGAGGCTGGTGGTTGGGAGGCGGGGATAGTGCTGGGCAGACTTATACGGTCTGTGCCCTGAAGAGCACAGGTACAAATCAAAGTAGGGTATACACAAAAAGTAGCACATATGAGTTATCTTGTTGGTCAGACTGGATGGACCGTGCAGGTCTTTTTCTGCCGTCATCTACTATGTTACTATGTAACTAGCACCAGTTGCAACTTGCACCCAGTAACTACCCCCAACTATAGAACAGGACTACACACACACACACATAAACAGGCACAAGCAGTTGTAGACTGCCAATGATAGATGGACACACCCAAAAGTACAAACACACACACTGGCTGTTGCAGGGAGAGAGATGAGTTGGTAGTGGTGAGAGGGGGCCTGAAGAACAGGTGTTTAGAGAGTTGGAGAAGGTGTTTGTTAGAAAAGGGCAAAATAGAAAAGAATGGAGCTGTAAGGGGTTAGGTGAGGGCAGAGAGATTTGTAGTTGGAGGATAAGTGAGACCTAACCACACACTGTGACACCAACCAGCAGCAGAACAAACAAAACAATACTTTAGGTCAAAAGAAATATATGTTGTGCTATTTAATCACTATTTACAGGAGATGTCATTTGAGCATGTCTGTTATGTAACATCCGTATTCAATGGCGACCCTATCATTAGGCCCTGAGACAGGGGCCTCAGGTGACACTCTCCAGGGAGCAGCATTCTCCCCTTCCCCCCTCAAATTGACCCTGCAAATAGGTGAGAAAATGTGGGATACAAATGCAATAAATAATAATAATAATAACTCTCTTCCCCACGTTTACCTTATTTTTTTTCTTCTCCTAAAGGCAGCAGTGGCAGTGATTCTCATAGGCTGCCCTTTCACTGGCACCAGCCTCTTCTTCCTACAGCAGCCTGCCTCTTGACATAACTTCCTGTTTCCTCAGAGGCGGAACGCAGTAGAGCGAAGAGGCTGGTGCTGGCAGCAAAGCAACCTATGGGAATCACTGCTGCTGCCACCTTTTGGAAAAGAATAGCATAAGGTAAATGCAGGGAAAGGGTTGAGGGAGGAAGGGGGAGAAGCCAGACTGGGCGGGGGCGACAGCGGCATCTCATCTCTGCCTTGGCGGCAGATTGCCTTGGGCCGCCCCTATCCACATGCCTGACATTTACAGAATACATCCTGCATGCTTGGTTGCTTGTCCTTCCCAGCATATGCCCAGTCTCTGACCCAAACGCACACTCTTTGAGGATATATACATGCATGCGACATGCTGCACATGGGCTTGCCTGTTTTCCCATTATGGAATACTGCTGAGTGCATTCCCGTTTTCGAGTGATCTGATGTTGATTTTGAGCATGTGAATAGCAATTTTTACAGAATTGCCACCTTAATGGTTTTGTTTAATTTTACTCTTCTTTCTAAACCAACAGAATGTTTGAATACCTTTGGATCACACACACACACACACATTCTCTCTCATGGGTTGGAAAGAATTACATGAGCCATGCTCCACATATTTTCTCTACTTGTTTTTCTTTTATTGTTGAATTAGTTCCCTCATGCTGAATTTTAGTTTTCCTGCTTTGCTCTGCATTTTTTCTTCTTGGCTTTACTTATTGTAATTTCTATGAAAATTCAGTTAAAAAATAAGGGGCCTGATGTTCTGCTGGACCACCCAGTAGTTATAGATAAGCACCCACACTGACACTTTATTCATATTTATTGAATATATGTCTGTCAGGTGACTGTCCCATTGATTATCCTTATAAATTTAAGCCTATTTTACTGGTCCAGTTTTGAAAAGCATATCTTTATAAAGCAGCTGAATATTGCAGCTAAACATATAAGGACCAACTCTACCTTTGACCCTCCCTAATGCAAGCACCTTCCTTTTACTAAGGTGCGCTGAAAAATGGCCTGTGGTAGTTTAGGCGCGTGTTTTGGGCACGTGCAGAATCATTTTTCAGTTCACCTGCAACAAATGCATTTTTTTAGAAATTTTTGCCGAAAATGGACGTGTGGCAAAATGACATTTTCCGTGCATCCATTTTGGGCCTGAGACCTTATCACCAACCATTGACTTAGCGGTAAAGTCTTGCACAGTAACCGGGCAGTAATGACCTACGCGCGTCAAATGCCACTTGGCACGCATCCAATATGCACATCCGAAAATAAAAATTACTTTTCCGCTGTGCGTATCGGACATGCGCCAAAAGCTGGGCGGTAACTCCATTTTGGTGCATGTTGGGCACACGTAGACGCTTACGTGGCTTAGTAAAAGGGCCCCTTGGCCAGTTAGCAAGATAAATAGCAGGGTGTTATCCGTATTATGATTGAAAATACATGTATAAGTGAGTTATGTGTTCACTATTTGCTGACAAATGCATAATTTACATTGAATATTAGGTCCAACAGAAAAGCTGAACAGAGATTGCAGAGGTTAATCATTAATCACCACTGTTAAAGCTAACATCTTACTGTGTCTCACTAATGGGGGGCACATTATTCACAGTTTGCCTATCTTTAAGAATAGTCTAACTGGTCAGGCTTATAAAAAATGAATGCATTATTTTCCCATTTAATAATACACTTGCACGGAAACCAAAGCAACAAATGAGCTCCCAAAGAGGTAGCTCTCTGCCTCATCAACAAAAACTCATTATACCTCTGCTGTGTGACATTACATAGATCAGAAAATGTCCATACCCTATTATCATGAAGAAGCCTCTTTCTTTCTGAAATAAAGAGTCAACATCCAATTAGGATCTTAAGGGAATAGTTACTAGCATGCATTAAGGGAAGGCGGCACAATATTTGCCCCTTAACGCATGTTAGCAGTAATATCATGTGTTATATTACCATAACACACATTAATCTAAGTCACTGGGAAATATAATAACGAGAGACAAAGCATGCAAATGAGTGCAAAACACATAATTATGTAAATCAAATAGCATAGCTTGCAGGGAACACTACAAGCTGCATTATTCCAGAAAAAAAATCATGCCAGCTCAAAGCAGTTGTTATTTTTCCTATCCAGGAGCATCAAGCTGCTAATCCATGACCCAATATTCCTGAGCACCATATTAAAGAGGACAGAGCTTATCAAAGATTAAGAGTGTTTCCACCTCCTCCTTCTCTCTGAGTACACCCCCAAAGAGCCCCACTTCCTCTAAGTTCTCCCTTTCCCCTCGGCCTACCTCTTAAAATTCCTGGTGGTCTAGGGATTCCAGGGCAGGAACAATGTCCAGTCACTCCTGCCCCTGCTAGCACCTTTTGCTTTTATACCATGATGTTACTAGTAGTAGTAGCATATGAGGATCCCAAAAGTTGAAAATCTACCTGCAACCTAAAGTACTGCAAAAATACTACTAGGGCTTGCCGGTGCTATTTTGAGTCCAGCACCAACAGGGGCAGAAGCAATTGGAGATTGCTATTGCCCCAGAACCCCTAGACCATGAGAGATTACTATTTAGCATTCTAAGAGATAAGCCTGAGGGGGTGGGCTTACAGGAGATTGTGGTCTTTTCTGGGAGGGGGCCTGTTTTTGAGCAGTCCTCTTTGGGGGAGTCTTTTCAATAGAGTCTCTGTGAGGAATGTCTTCAGAGGAGGGATCTCTAGTGGGCTGTCTTTGGAAAGGGAGGAGAGAAAGGGGAAGCATCTTTATATTTGAGAAGCTACGCACCCTATAAGAAGGCTCCCCAGTAATATTGTGCTACCAGTAAATGGTCCAGTGCTCCCAGAGAGGATAAGGGTTGATGACAAGGTTATTCTTGTGCCATGGGAGTCACCAGCCTGACTTTTACTGCACCTTAGTAACTTTCCCCCTTAGTCTAAAACAAAGGAAACAACTCCATTAGTTTAAACTTCCTTAAATTCTGTTGAGTTCTCAAGGACCTGTGTCAAATTTAAACTGTCTTCAGATTGTTATTCCATCTGACCTCCACCTTCCCTCTCAGGTAAACTTTCCTTCTATTTTTCTTTGTAAAATAGCACATAAGTGCCTACTTTCACAATAGCATAGTCAGGGGCCCTTTTACTAAGCTGCGGCAAAAAGTGGCCTGTGGCAATGGAAGCACATCTTTTGGACACGTGCCAGGCCAGTTTTTTCCATGTCCTGGAAAAAGGGCCTTTTTTAAGGGGCCGGAAAATGGACATGTGGCAAAATAGAAACCAGCACGCGTCCATTTTGGGCCTGAGACCTTACCATCACCCATTGACAGCGGTAAGGTCTTACGTGCTACCTGGGCAGTAGGCATGCAGTGCAAGTCCACTGCCATTTACCACCGGATAAGCATCACGCAATAGAAAATAGAAAATATTTTCTACCACGTGTTTTTGGCACACGCCAAATTCAGAATTGCCGCCTGGGACACGTGGTAGCCAGGCAGTAATGCTGATTTAGCACATGTTGGACACATGTAGGCCCTTACGTGCCTTTTTAAAAGGGGCCCCTAAATGACTGTAAATAAAGACCATCTAATCTGCCCAATAAAGTGACTAGAGTTATATTTGCCATTTCATGCAGGTTACACCTCTATATGCCTTTGTTACTGTAATATATGTTGGTGTAATCTAGTTTACACCTTGAGACCCATCCCCAAATTGTTCTGTTTATTCATAAACCTCCAATATGGTACAATATTAAAGTCTGTACCTTACCTTGCTGTACATACCCTTGATCTAGTTCTCTGGTCACCCAGTCAAAGAAATCAATCTGACTTATTTAGCAAGATCTTCCTTTTGTAAAATCATGCTGCTTTCTTCCAGCAATATTTCCATTACTTTTCCTATCATGGAGGTAAGGTTCTATATTTATGTTTATTAAAATTTGATATACCACCCTATCTGAACAAACAGATCAGGACGGTTTACAAAACTAAAAACAATAATACATTTTAAAACAGATAGAGAAAAAAGAAAAAGAAATTCTATTGAGACAGGAAAAATAATATGCAAAATAGGGACATACAAAATCTTAAATAATATTCATAATGGAAAACAAACACTAGTTTTTTTTACCAAAGGCATTGGATTAAAAGTGTGTTTTAAGAAGAATCTTGAATTTTTTAAGGAGGGTTCCGAGCCTATGATGGAGGGGGGGGGGGGGGGGGGGGAGGAGATCATTCCAAAGTTTAGGGCCAAGAAAATAAAAGATAGAATGATGAGTGGATTCCAAATGTGCTAACTTAGAAGCAGGAAGAACCAAACAGTGAGAGTCGAGGGAACATAGTACTCTTGCAGCTGTGTAGGAAATGATCACAAGAATCGAAACCAGTGTGATAAACCTTATGAACTAAACACTTATCACTTTAGTGAAGGGGGATCACAACAGCCCTTCTTTCATCTGATGAAACCTCATTATCTCCTATCTCCAAGGATATATTCTACACATCCTCTAGAGAACTCACCAGAACCTCTCAAGCGCTCTCTCAGGGGGTTTTTACTAAAGCTTAGCTTGAGTTATCTGCAACAGGGCCCATAGGAATAAAATGAGCCCTGCTGCAGATAACTCGAGCTAAGTTTTAGTAAATGACCCCCTCAGTACCCTGGGATATATCTCATCCAGCCCCATTGCTTTGTCCACTTTTACTTTTGCAAGGTGTTAATATACACTCTCTGCTGTGAATGGTGGGCTATCTATTGCATTCCCATATGTACCTTCGGCCATCATATGCAGTCCTTGTCTAGGATTTTCTTCTGTGAACACAAAAGTACATATATTCCTTTTGACCTGTTTCCTCATCACTCTTTCTTTGTCTTTTTCAGCTTTATCTGGTATTCTTTTCTGTGCTCATCTTTTTGTGATTTCTTGTACTTTGTGAACACTACCTTTTTCACCGCCACTTCTTTGGAGAACCATATCAGTTTCCTTTTCCTTTTGTCTTTTATTTAACTTCCTTACATAAACGTCTGCTGCCCTTTTTATAGCATGTCAGTAGCCCATGGTCTTTCCATTTCCCTTACATCTTCCCATCCTGCTAGTCCCCCCTTCAAATACTTCCCCATTTTGATAAAGTCAACATGTTTGAAATTCAGGACTTTGAGTCTAATGTGAAGGGACTCCACCTAAGTTTTTATACTGAACCACTGATGATCACTGCTGCCCAAGTGGACACCTAACTGGGCAATAGACACACTTTCTCCATTTGTGTGTATTGGATCCAGCATTGGCCCTACCCTAGTGGTTTCCACCACCATTTTTCTGAGCAAAGCCCTTTGTAAGGCATCTATGATCATTTTACCCCTTTCCGATTATGCAGAAAAAGGGAAAGGGAAATGAGACTTAATATACTGTCTTTCGGTGGTTTTTGCAACTACATTCAAAACGGTTTACAAAGAGGGGCATAATCAAACACGAACGCCTATCTCCATGGGCGTCTATGTCCGAAAACGGGTACACGAAGAGGCGGGACAGACCGTATTTTTGAAAAAATGGACGTTTTTCAGCTGGGCGTTTGTTTTTATTTAGCGATAATGGAAACTAAAAACGCCCAGCTCAAAAACGTCCTGATCCGAGCCATTTGGTCATGGGAGGGGCCACGATTCGTAGTACACTGGCCCCCCTGATATGCCAGGACACCAACTGGGCACCCTAGAGGTCAGTGCGGTGGACTTCAGAAACAGCTCCCACATGCATAGCTCCCTTACCACGGGTGCTGAGCACCCAACCCCCCTCCCCCAAAACCCACTACCCACAAATGTACAACACTACCATAGCTCTTAGGGGTGAAGGGGGCACCTACATGTGGGTACAGTGGGTTTTGGAGACCTCCCATTTACCAGCACAAGTGTTACAGGTGGGGGAGATGGGCCTGGGTCCACCTGGCTGAAGTGCACTGCGGTACCCACTAAAAGTACTCCAGGGACCTGCATACACGCAGGCCTCTAGGACTTGTTGCTGTTATATAACCTTGGCACGCCAGTTGACACCTGAAGACTAATCTCTCCGAAAACGTCCTTTATTGGAATAAGCACGCTTACTCACAGTTAACTGCAGATCAGAGGTTGTGCCCCACTGGCAACGAGTCTCCCTGGTACTGAGATGAGCAGTAGGTCAGAGCTGGCAGAATGGTGTACAATGCCCTCTTTCAGCCACATTCAAGGTAAGAACTAAGTTCTGTAACGTGGCTGACACGTGAAAGGGATCTAAAACTGGCTTACAAAAATGGCCACTACCTCATGGACTACTGGAAACAAAACAGGGCACACTCTGACCCAGTAAGCAGGGGGAAAAGCACCATGGGAGTAGAGCCTACCAACTACCAACATCGTGAGCATTTGCCACAAGCTAGTGGAATCACGGAGCCCAAAACCCTACACCCACCACAATGCATTGCTGAGGTGACTCTGCAGTGCGCATAACAGAAAAGGTGTCACACTCACCCGAGAGCCACATCAGAACCAGGGAAAGGCTGTCACAGGATAGAACACATTCTGCTGTCATGGAGGTGGGTACAGCATTTGAGGCTGGCATAGAGGCTGGAAAAAAAGTTTTTAAAGTGGGGGGGGGGGTTTGGTGGGAGGGGGTTAGTGACCACTGGGGGAGTCCGGGGAGGTCATCCCCGATTCCCTCCAGTGGTCATCTGGGCAGTTGGGGCACTTTTTGGGGACTTGTTCGTGAAAAAAAGGGTCCAAAAAAAGTGACCCAAAATCGCGGTAAAAACACCTTTTTTTTTCGATTATCAGCTAAAGACACCCATCTCTCCCCAGCCGATAACCACGCCCCAGTTCCACCTTCACCACACCTCCGACACGCCCCATCAACTTTACCCGTTTCCGCGACGGAGTGCAGTTGGAAACGCCCAAAATCGGCTTTCAATTATACCGATTTGGGCGCCCACGGGAGAAGGACGCCTATCTCCCGATTTGGGTCGCAATATAGGCGTTTTTCTCTTTCGATTATAAGCAGGATAGTATATTCAGGTACTTATTTGTACCAGGGGCAATGGAGGGTTAAGTGACTTGCCCAGAGTCACAAGGAGCTGCAGTGGGAATTGAACTCAGTTCCGCAGGATCAAAGTCCACTGCACTAACCACTAAGCTATTCCTCTGCTCCTTTTTTAAGGGTCAATACACTTCTGGTAAATTAAAGTCACCCGATATTACCACTTCTCTAAGCCCACCTTTACAATATTGATCAGATCTCTGTTCAGCTCTTCCATTTGAGTTGGAAGTCTGTAGACTACACCTGTGTGAATGAAGATGCTATCTCCTCTTTTGAGGACAATCCATAGCTCTTTCTCTTCTCCCCACACCCCCTGCACATTTCAGCTGTTTAATATTATTTTGACATATGAAAGGCAATTCTATGAGCTAATTGCTAACATTTACATGCTCATTGCATGCATAAATGGTTAGAATACTGGTATTCATGCACATAGGTGTACACTCATATGCTTATATGCCAGATTGCTGCCTGAGTGCTATTCTGTAAATATGCACTAACTTGCAAAGCACATATTTGCAAAGGGTCATATACATGGGTGAAGCATGAGGAAGACATAGGCAATAATGCATGTCCCTGACGCATTTATGCCAGTTCCATGGCTTTTGTAAGTGTGGGCACCTAAATGTTAGACACAGCCATACTAGCTAATTATTATTTGTTGCATTTGTATCCCACCTTATCCCACCTCTTTGCAGGCTCAAATAATCTAAAATGGAACCGAGGTGAAACAGATTAGTTTTAAATTTAAAATACCAGTGAAAACTTATTTATTAACACAGGCATTTGAGAATGTATGAAGACAATATGGGAGAGGATAGGGGAGAATCTAAAACACAACAATAAGGGTGTTTGTATAGTGTGAATGTTTCTCATCTGAATGAGGCAGCCTTTCCTTTTAATAATGGAGCTATTTTATTATTTATTTATTTTGGGGTGCTAATTTTATTATGTTCAATTGATTAATTTATGTGAACCACTTAGTTCTATTTCTATATAAGTGGTGGTATATCAAGCATAATAAAACATAAACATAATAGGCTCCTACCACCAGCCTTCCAGGTGTCTAAATGGAGGCTCCTAGTTATAGAATTGCCCCCATAAAGTTACTACTCCCCCCCTTTCTGCCTTCTCTATCCCTCCTAGATAAATTATAGATTAAAATAAGCAGTTCCTTTTCAAATCGAACTCTAAATGCTAGTGTAACCCAGGTCTCACCGACCAGCTCAGTTCTGACCGACCCAAGCCATAAAAAGAAAATCCTCTCTTCCACAACTCACTCCCCACACACAGTTTAGTCTTTCTCACTCAAGCCTGGGCGCAGGCCAGGGCCTGATAAAAATCCAGAAGGCCATAGGATGTTAAGCTGGGCTTTATCCTGTGTATCATTAGCAGTCCAAGAGTAGGCTCTTCACTCACACTCAAGGAACACTTGCCACACCAAGGAATTATCTTTTATGCAAACTTTGCTAAACTCTGTGCAACAGGCAGTAAACCCAAACTCCATAATTCCTTATGTACAGTTAGCATTTGGTACAGTCTTATCCACTAAATTAAAAGGTTTCTTACAGTAAATCCCAAAATATATACATATCTACAACTCCTCCAGTCTATCACTCATCCCTTTGGGCTATATAATCTTGTAGTATTGGTTGTCACCAGTAAACTCTTCCAGGATCAAACCTCCTTGTCTGTCCTATCCTCAAGATTTGCACTTCACTGAGCTGCACCCTCTGTCCTTGAAAAAGCTCTTCCCTGTTCCTGCTCATGAGCTGGGATCCCCTTGCCCACCCTGAGCACTCCTCTCCAACAGTTACTGCCTTTGGCTGACAGTAACTCCACCTTGGCTCAGTCTTAGGTTATCTGGACTTTCCAGGATACCCTCTCTCCTCATGGGTCCTGGCAGGGGTGAAAGCAACCAAAGATCTTGTGCACTCACCATCCATAATATGTATTAACTCTAACTCCTCCCACACTGTCACTCAACAACCAGAAATATTTTCCTCTGCAACTTACCCAGGAACCCACCCCCTTGGGCTCAGTTCTTTACACCCACAACTCCAGAACTGTCATACCTGTGAGTTCTTGTACCAAGTAGAGCGCTGCCGAGCCCAGTACTCAGACCGGGTTCTGTTTGGCGGCTGGATAACCCCGGGTTTCACCTGCGCTGACCGCCATTCCCCAGAGGTTGCGCCCCTAGGTGCGGGCGGCCTGCAGGGCTTACGAGATGGAGCAGGAAGCGGGGTGATGAACATGATGGCCAGACAGGCAGCAGGCAAGAGAGTGATCCAGGTACAGGCAGAGTCAGTAGGCAGGCAGCAGACATGAGAGTAATCCAGGTACAGGCAAGGTCAGTAGGCAGGCAGCGGACACAAGAGTAATCCAGGTACAGGCAGAGTCAGCAACGAAGAACAAAATAGAGGACAGGTACACTACTGAGCAAGTAACACCTACCAAAGGAGTCTAAGGAGAGCTCAGCTGATAAAGTGCTGGCATCTGACATCAGCAGGGAGAAGGGGCACAGCCATAGGACAAGAGCAGGGGAAGGAGGAACCGGAAGACCAATAGGAGAGAAGCAAGGGAAGCCAGGCAGAGGAAGAGCAGACCCAGATGGGTGGAAGCAAAGCAATCAAGGAGCCTGGAAGCCAGGCAGAGAGAGACCAGAGCCAGGTGCATGGAGGCAAAGCAATCAAGTAGCCTGCAGCCAGAGAAGAACTACACACACATGGCTCAGGGCTGTGCCAGTCAAGTGTGGGTGTCGATGGGACCCTGCGCAGCCAGAGGACGCCGCTTGCATTAGGTAGGGGATATGACAAGAACCCTCCCCTCAGATACTCTGGAGAATTCTCTCATGATGACCTTAGTAATAATGGGGGATTACACCAGCTATGCGCATTAGGATGTGATGCTGTATGTCCACTTGTTTATTTTTTGATGCTGTTGTTTGTTTGTTTTTATCTGTGTTGTTCTTCTTTTTTCCAGTTAATTTTTATGCTATTAACTGCAAAGGAAACCAGACTCCTCCATTCACCTTCAAAAAATATACAATACAGGAATTGGCAGTACAAGCTGCTCAACATTGCTTTGCCAATGCACTTTCACCTCTGCTATTTCATCTTTTCCTTATTTGGTCTCTCCAAATAAGAAAAAAAGCTAAAAATTACTGTCAAATTGTGAATGTGATTTTAGTGATAGTGATCACCAATAGGAACTTAAGTAAAGAAATGTAGATCCCCAACCAGATATCAGAGGCAACAAATATTTGTCTACAACATGAGCTGGATTTGAATCACTGACCTAGACATGAAAAACCCATGCCAGTTCACCGAGTCATCCTGTCTCCCTTCGCTATGCCCACATTTGACTAATTCGGTCATCTATCAAATGGTGATAGCTACTGAATTAAGGAACAGTACACAGCATATTAACATCTGTCTTGTTCTGACACTTTTTGGTACTTGTGTCCTTGAGGCTGAATTAATTAATGTCAATGAAATAAGGCTTATGTAGATTGGTAATTTAAATGCCCAAAGTGTTTTTACTAAACATATTGGGCTCAATTTCTGAAAGTTTTATGATAGTCTGGATAAAGGGTGGGTTTTGTGATCACTAGTGATAATTTTCATATGATTTATTACTTTTGCTACATCGAGTGCAATGGTTATCTTTCCCTTATTATACTTTTGCACAAAAACCCAAACATATCAATTACAAGAAGAAGATGCAACCGAAGGCTAGCAGGGGAGCTGTAAGTAAATGTTTATATTTATGTTTACTTATGAATATGATATACTGCTAAACTAGAGTCTGATTAAAGTGATTTAACAATATTATAAAAATCATAAAATAATGGAAAAGAACGCCACTTCATAATATGATAGAACTCACATTCATACCCTAAAAAGGGAACAAGGAGGAGAAGGGTCAGGTTCAGAAAAGAGAAAGCAGAAATAGTTCAAGCTATTCTGTATCTCACAGGTTCACTAATGCCGAAATTTACAGTATGGGGTGTCCATAAGCCAGTTCAAAAAAGTATGTTTTAAGGAGGAACCTAAATTTTGGAAAGGAAAAGAAATGTGTTCCCCCTCAGCCCCGCTACCTGCCACCAAACTCACCCCCAATGTTGTCATAGATCTTGCCTGGATATTTGGTGGCATGATGATTGCTGGGCCCAGTGTGCCTTGTAATGATGATCTCACCAAACACGACATTGAGCATGAAAGTGGGGGATTGTGAGGGAGTAAAAGAACAATGATTGGCCCAAATGAGGCATCAGGGAGGAGAGAGGATTCAAACCTCAGCATTGCGCATTCGCATTCCCCCATTCTCTGTCTCCTTCTCTGCTACAGGTGGTCAGTGACTCATTCTCTTCCATCCCTGTTTATTTTTTTGTATGTCATGTTGATTTATATTTAAATCATCTTTATTAGTAAAGTCACTAAGAAAGAATACAAGCATAAATTCTGCAGATTTTGCAAGAAAGAGCAAACAAAACAAATAGATGAAACATTATCACTCTCAACAAGAACAAATTCAAAATCCCCCACCCCCTTTTGTTATGTTAACTTATATACTGTCCCCCCAGATTCTATATAGCGCACCTAGAAATTGGCGCCAAAATCGGCGTGGATTCTATAATAGTGCATGTAATTTATCAAGCTTAACAAGCTAATGAGCACTGATAACAGCACTTAACAAGCAATAATAAGCACTAATTTAGGTGCACAACTCACTAAGGGGTCCTTTAACCAAGTTGTGGGAAAAGGGCCCTGCGCTAGCGGTAGGGGCTCTTTTTCTCACACATCAGGACTATTTTTACTGCAGCGGGTAAAAAAGCCCCCAGCACACATGGCCATGTGGTGAGAGAACTCTTACTGCATGGCCATTCAGCTGGGTGCCCTTACAGTCACCTAGTGAGGTGGCGATAAGGGCTCTCACCCTAACCCAGCAGTAACTGGGCAGGGCGCAGCGATGCCCAATTACTGGCAGGTTATCACCACGCAAGCCACTTTTTTTGGGCGGGGGTCTTTTTCCCTCGGAAATGGCGAATGCTTGGGGCAGGACTACCCCCGGTAGCCACGTTGGGCCGGCAGTAGTCCTGGAAGAGCACGCAGTAAGCCCACGTTGGGCTTATCGCCGCTGTAAAAGGGCTCCTAAGTAACATAGTAAAACATAGTAGATGACGGCAGAAAAAGACCTGCACAGTCCATCCAGTCTGCCCAACAAGATAAACTCATATGTGTTACTTTTTGTGTATACCTTACCTTGATTTGTATCTGTCATTTTCAGGGCACAGACCGTATAAGTCTGCCCAGCTTAAGTGTATTCTGTAACAATGTGCTCCAAATTTCTAACGCATGCAGGCAAAAAGGGGCATGGTTATGGGCGGGGAAATGGAAATTTTGTGAGCATTGGTGTAAATGGATGCACATAGATTTAGGCACTGAAATATCAACTAAACGTATTCTATAATCGGTGCCTAAATCTAGGCACCGATTATAGAATACACTTGGTCGCAGTGGTGTGCTGGAGCCGGCTCGCACCGGCTCGCAAGAGCCGTTTGTTAAATTTTCTGGCATCTTGTGAGCCGGTTGTTGGCCCATGCGAGCCGGCTCGCCTCCGCTCCCCTGCCCCGCTAATCCATCTTCCGTCTGCCCTCTGCTCCCCGATAGTAGCCCTGCTGGTTTCCTTTCTGCGCTGCCGCTGCCGCCCTGCCTTTAAAAAATGTATTTTCCCTCGAGGCGGCCAGCATTGAAGTGAAGGCAGCAGGCTCAGCTCAGTTCCTGCCTTCGTTCCGTTCCTTCGCATCATGGCTCCGCCCTTGCGCAAACAGGAAATACGTCAGGCAAGGGCGGAGCCATGATGCAAAGGAACGGAACGAAGGCAGGAACTGAGCTGAGCCTGCTGCCTTCGCTTCAACGCTGGCCGCCTCGAGGGAAAATACATTTTTTAAAGGCAGGGCGGCGGCGGCAGCGCAGAAAGGAAACCAGCAGGGCTACTATCGGGGAGCAGAGGACAGACGGAAGATGGACGACCAGGGGAGCGGAGAGGGCTGGAAGATGGCGGAGAGGAGGGCAGGGGGGAGACGAGGATTGCTCAACATGGGTGGGTGGATGGAGGGCAGGGGAGAGGAGGGTTGCTGGACATGGGTGGATGGAGGGGAGAGGATGGTTGCTGGACAAGGGTGGGTGGATGGAGGGCAGGGAATCGGAGGGTTGCTGGACATGGGTGGATGGAGGGCAGGGGGGAGAGGAGGGTCGCTGGACATTGGTAGATGGAGGGGAGAGGAGGGTTGCTGGACATGGGTGTATGGAGGGAAGAGGATGGTTGCTGGACATGGGTGGGTGGATGGAGGGCAGGGGGGAGAGGAGGGTTGCTGGACATGGGTGGATGGAGGGCAGGGGGGAGAGGAGGGTCGCTGGAAATTGGTGGATGGAGGGGAGAAGAGGGTTGCTGGACATGGGTGCATGGAGGGGAGAGGATGGTTGCTGGACATGGGTGGGTGGATGGAGGGCAGGGAAGAGGAGGGTTTCTGGACATGGGTGGATGGAGGGCAGGGGGGAGAGGAGGGTTGCTGGACATGGGTGGATGGAGGGCAGGGGGAGAGGAGGGTCGCTGGACATTGGTGGATGGAGGGGAGAGGAGGGTTGCTGGACATGGGTGCATGGAGGGGAGAGGAGGGTTGCTGGACATGGGTGCATGGAGGGCAGGGGAGAGGAGGGTTGCTGGACATGGGTGGGTGGATGGAGGGCAGGGGAGAGCAGGGCTGCTGGACATGGGTGGGAGGATGGAGGGCAGGGGAGAGAGAAGAAATGCTGGATATGGGTGGAGGGGAGGGAAGAGTGAGAAATGAGATGAGAAGAGAGAAAAGGAAGAGAGGAGAATAACTGCAAATGGATGGAGAAAATAGGCAGAAGCTGAGGACCAGAAATGAAGAAGAAAGGAGGAAAGAAATAAATGGAAAGGAGGCCCTGGAAACGGAGTTAAGAGGACAGATAGCAGCAGAATCAGATACTGGGCCAGCATAAGCAGAAAAACAGTCACCAGACAACAAAGGTAGAAAAAAACTCATTTTATTTTCATTATAGTGTTTGGAATATGTTCACCTTGAGAATCAGGTGCTCAACATTAAAAGTTTATATTTATTTACTTATTTATGGCATTTTATCCCACATTAAACATGAATTAGATTGGAACCTGGGATCATTTAATAGTTTTTTCCTGGAGAGAGTAATGCATTGCCCCCCCCCCCCCCCCCGGCTATAGCCAGCTCTGCAATTTGGGGGGGGGGGCGCAGAAGTGGATGGGGGGGCGCAGAGGTGGATGGGGGGTGCAGAGGTGGACGGGGGGGGCGCCGAGGTGGACCGGGGAGAGACCCTGTTGTTATAAATTTACCAGCACACCACTGCTTGGTCGGCACTGATTTCAGCAGCGTTTTTTAGGCGCCATATATAGAATCTCCCCCAGTATGTGTTAGTATACATTAGACAGTATATATGTTGTGCAGAATACGCGGGAAAAAGAAGAGGCAAGATGGCGATTTGAGAGGAAGTCGCGTCTGAGCTCCCGAAACCCGATGTAGTTGCCTGAGAGAGCAGCACTTTCCCCACGAGGATTCATGGGGAAAAGGAAGGGGAAAACAGGGATTCAGTCCTCCTCCTGCCCTGGAAGCCCGGCGCTCCGGCAACAAACGTTGGAGATGTACGTCGTCCAGACGAGCAAAACCCCAGCACCCGCGACGATGAAGTCCGTAGCTGGACTATCGGACCGCAGCATAGAGGCAGCGTCACTTAGCCCGCCTCCAACTACAGCACCACCGCGACCCGGAAGTGTACGCTTCCTATCGGACGGGCAGCTATTGCAAACCGAAGGGTTTCCTGCACTAGTAACCGGAGGAGGCCCCGTGGAAGCGTCGACCCCAGAGAAGTTAGCGGCTACAGAATTGGGCGCAGTGAGCCCTGCACTCACTCCTGTCCTGGTGGCACCTTCCGTTGATAGCGGTGAAAGAATAAGACCAGCTGTAATAACGCTTGAGTTGCTGTGGGACGCCATACAGGGGATGAACACCAACCTTACCAAGGTAACAACTTCTATAAAAGAGGAAATTGTAGGTTTAAAGCAAACTCAAGAGCAGCTTTGTGGGAAAATACAAGAAAATCAAGAGAAAACTGAAATACTGGGAGAAGAGCTTAAAAAATTACAGAATCTGACAGGAACTTTGGTAAAGGACAGAGACACTATAGTTAAGAAGATGGAATACTTAGATAATCAGGGGAGGAGAAATAACTTAAGATTCCTTAATTTTCCGAAGTCTCCTCTAATTCCTGCTAAAGATATGCTAAAAAAATATTTTGGACAAATCTTAGGAATCCCTGTGGAGGGCTTTCCGTCCATCACCGGGGCTCGTTATATATCTGGAATTCAATCTCAACCCCTGATTTCTCTGCCTCAACCAGATCTGAACTTGACAGAGTTCCTTGAGAGTTCGCTGGAGATGGTTACTGAACGCACAACTCTCCTGGTATCATTCGCTCTGGAGCTTGATAGAAATAACATCTTTAAATTGTATTTCAGGCATATGAATGCATCTTTTTTTGGAGCTAAGATTCAGATATTCCCCGATCTTAACAAAGAGACACAAAAGTGCAGACGAGAATTCCTGGTGTTAAAGCCAAGAATTCTTGCTTTATCTGGAACATTTGTCCTAAAGTATCCATGTAGATGCTTTGTGTCTATTGGTGGTGTTAATTATATGTTTCTTGACCCCAGAAAAATGCAAATATATATAGATTTGAAAGAACATAGTAAGATTGGTGATCAGACCTGAGGCCCCACTTTAAATATGCTGTTAAATCGGCTAGCGAGTAGTCAGGGTTTTCTTCCTCTTGCTGAGTAAATTAAACTCAATTTTTCCTTTATTTTGTTATTCCTAGTTTCTTGCCTCATAATGTGGTGTTGATTGTGGTCAATATAAGAATGATTATATTTCCTATGTTATAGTATGTTAAAATATATTTTCTGTATCTATTACATTTTTGAAATGGATGTAAAATTGTAAAATCATAAATAAAATTTTTAAAAAAAAAGTATATATGTTGTGCTGTCACAGCTCAATGGGGCAGGGTACTAGAGCTTAGATGGGGAAAGTTGTCTGAGCAAGGTAACACTATGAAGACAGAGTAAGACCACATAGCACTTGTAAGGGATCAGGTCATGAGGCCCTCTCATGCCTATTTAGTCTAGTTTGGCAGAAAGAATAATGACACAGAGGGTTGGGGGGTCTAATGAGAAGGACAGACTACCTGGTGAGGCTGGTCTCCTTGGAAACAAATTTGACAGCTTTACTTGCATGTGGCAAGCCTGGGGACATGCACGTATGTCTATAGGCTCAGGTGCATAGGATATAAATAAATGTCTTATTAATGAAGCTACGACCAAATTTGACCAAACTGATGCCATTCCCTTTTCTTGGAAGGACTCTCCTCTTTCTATTTCCTCTCCATCTATAAAAGGGAAAAGAGATGGGATTTGATATACCGCCTTTCTGTGGTTACAATCAAGGCAGTTTACATATTATATACAGCACTTACTTTTGTACCTGGGGCAATGGAAGGTTAAATGATTTGCCCAAAATCTCAAGGAGCTACAGGGTTTCTATTCCTTTTAAAGATCAAAATGCATTCTTGGCAATGCAAGGCAGTAGTTAACTACTTTTATATTGTATTGGAATTTATTAACCACCTTTATGAAGAGGTGGTGTACAACGGGTACAGTTTAAATTTACAATTTTGTTAACAGTATAATAGTAAAATTACTAAATGTAAAAATAAATACAATAAATGAAGTAAACGTGAGAACAGCAAAATTAAACCTAATAGGAATACCATGAAACAGTATCAAAAATATACACACTTAACAGCACTGAAATTCAAATAATCCAGGTAATGTCCAAGGACAGCAGGCCATTCATTCTCATGTATGAGTGATGTCATCCACATCACCAAGTGTGGGGCTTAAACAGCTAAAAATAGCATTTTGAAGCACATGCAACATCCCCACCCTGCATCCCCACCTGCATGCCCCCTCTTTCCTGCCCGGAGCTCTGTCCTTGCCCTGCATCCTGTTGCTGTGACAGTCTCGGGATTCAAAATGGCCACCGAGAGTTGAAGTCTCGCGAGGCCGCTTCAACTCTCGGCAGCCATTTTGAATCCTGAGACCGTCACAGCAACAGAATGCAGGGCAAGGCAGCGCTCTGGGCAGGAAAGAGGGGGCTCTTTCCTGCGCCCAAGAGGTCACTAGACCACCAGGGCAATAGATAGTAAGTAAGGGAAAGGGAGGGGAGGCTAGGATAGGCCCCTGTTCTGGGGCAGAGGGAGCAGGGAACCAGCGGAGCTGACAGGTGTGTGGTGCTCTCTGCACCCCTCCAGTAGCGTGTACTCCCACCGCCCCGCCCTTGGTACACCGCTGGTCTATTAATGTGCTCAGTAATTTTTTTTTCTACCATTTTGCCTGGCAGTGATAGCAGGCTCATTGGTCTGTAGTTTCCCAAATCACCCCAGGAACCCTTTTTAAAAACTGGCTATATTTTAGTCACCTTCCAATCTTCTGGTATCATAGATAATTTTAATAATAAGTTAAGAATTACTAGTAGTATATCTGAATTTTCATTTCTGAGTTCCTTGAGTAGTTTGGGGCGTATACTATATGGTCCAGGTGATTTGCTGTTCTTTAGCTTGCCAATTTGGCCTATTATATCTTGTAGGTTCACTGAGATTTGTTTCAAATCCTTTGAATTGTCACCTTTAAAGTTCCATTTCTAGCTTGGGTAACTCCCTTGCATCTACACCGGATACAGTATTCAGTGGTCCGCTTAGTGATAGTGACTCGAGTGGGGATGATATAGGAAGGTCTGCACCAAGTGCTAATGCTCCACAAAGATCCTAGTCTTTTTTAGACAATCAACGTCCTTACAATCGAGGGAGAAAACTCTGTCAAGTAACATTTCAATCACAGGAACATTACAACAACCCCCCCCCCAGGTCCGGGACGATACTATTAGACCAGAGCTCGCTCGAATCTGACTCATCAGCAGTAATGAACATATCAACATTTAATTTAACACCTATACAAAATCAACTTTTGCATCTTGGTTTGGGCTTTGTACCCACCACGTATTACGACCCTTTTGCCACACGGGTAGGACTATATAAAGTTTTCAGGAAATTACATTTGAAAAAACTTTTTCAAGATCATCCGATGTGTCCGGATATCTCTATAGTTCAACCAAGATCAACATGGATGCCCTTTGAAAACCTAGACCCGTCCATCTTAGCCTTTCAAAAATGTGTTTTGCACGAATTAGAAAAATTGGAGGACCATCATGCATTAATGTTTAAACCACAGAATTTATCTAGAGAATTGCATGAAGCATTAATTTCTTTACAGAATCAATTTCAAGTATTGATAGTAAGAGCGGATAAAGGTGGTACTATAACAGTCTGGGATAAACAGAAATATCTAGAAGAAGGATGGAGACAACTTGAGGATGAGACAACATATAAAAAATTATTATCAGATCCTACCGCTGACTTGAAAGATAATATAAAGGAACTTATCATGGAAGCAGTGGAAAATTTAATGTTGACACCTAGGGAGGCACATTTTTTATTGACGGGACATCCTAATACTCCTAGGATTTACTTTCTACCGAAAGTGCATAAAAATCTACAAGATCCTCCCGGCCGCCCTATTGTGGCTTTATGTAACACCATTCTTGAACCACTATCTAAATTTTTAGATGTTTTTTTTTAAACCAGCTGCCATTAAGGTACCGTCATATCTTCAAGATACAACGGATTTTTTATGTTGTCTACAAACTACAGCGGTGTTAGAAGACTCCATCTTAGTAACGGTAGATGTAACTTCATTATATACAATTATTCCCCAGCAAGAAGCGTTACAAATTATTGCTGAAGTACTTGACAAACGCTTTCTTTCGCAGCGACTATCAAACATTTTTTTGATGCAACTTGCACAGCTGGTTATTGGTAAAAATTATTTTTTTCTTTCAAAATGAGTTTTTTGAAGAAATTCAAGGGGTAGCGATGGGGGCATCTTTAGCCCCCTCGATAGCAACTCTTTACTTAGCAAAATTTGAAGAGTCTTTTGTATACACTTTGGAAGAATTTAAAAATATTCCCCTTTGGAAACGTTTCTTAGATGATATATTTTTCATCTGGAATGAACCCCTTAAAGTACTGGAAGAATTCATGCTGAAACTAAATTCTCAACAGTATAATTTGAAATTCATATTTAATTATCATCTGACAGGTATAGAATTTATGGATGTCTGGGTATATAAAAAGAATGGGCAATTACATACCAGCTTGTATCAAAAGCCAACTACGCGGAATACACTATTACATTTTTTCAGCTTCCAGCCGTACCACCTTAAAGCAAGTTTACCAGTGAGCCAGTTTTTGAGGGTCAGGAGAATTTGCTCAGTACTACTACTACTACTATTTAGCATTTCTATAGCGCTACAAGGCATACGCAGCGCTGCACAAACATAGAAGAAAGACAGTCCCTGCTCAAAGAGCTTACAATCTAATAGACAAAAAATAAATAAAGTAAGCACATCAAATCAATTAATGTGATCGGGAAGGAAGAGAGGAGGGTAGGTGGAGGCGAGTGGTTACGAGTCAAAAGCAATGTTAAAGAGGTGGGCTTTCAGTCTAGATTTAAAGGTGGCCAAGGATGGGGCAAGACGTAGGGGCTCAGGAAGTTTATTCCAGGCGTAGGGTGCAGCGAGACAGAAGGCGCGAAGTCTGGAGTTGGCAGTAGTGGAGAAGGGAACAGATAAGAAGAATTTATCCATGGAGCGGAGTGCACGGGAAGGGGTGTAGGGAAGGACGAGTGTGGAGAGATACTGGGGAGCAGCAGAGTGAATACATTTATAGGTTAGTAGAAGAAGTTTGAACAGGATGCGAAAACGGATAGGGAGCCAGTGAAGGGTCTTGAGGAGAGGGGTAGTATGAGTAAAGCGACCCTGGCGGAAGATGAGACGGGCAGCAGAGTTTTGAACCGACTGGAGAGGGGAGAGGGGAGAGGTGACTAAGTGGGAGGCCAGCAAGAAGCAGATTGCAGTAGTCTAAACGAGAGGTGACAAGGGTGTGGATGAGGGTTTTGGTAGAGTGCTCGGAAAGAAAGGGGCGGATTTTACGGATGTTGTAAAGAAAGAAACGACAGGTCTTGGCGGTCTGCTGGATATGAGCAGAGAAGGAGAGAGAAGAGTCAAAGATGACCCCAAGGTTTCGAGCTGAGGAGACAGGGAGAATGAGAGAGCCATCAACAGAAATAGAAAACGGGGGGAGCGGGGAGGTGGGTTTGGGGGGGAAAATGAGAAGCTCGGTTTTGGTCATATTTAATTTCAAGTGGCGTTGAGACATCCAGGCAGCAATGTCAGACAAGCACGCTGAAACTTTGGTTTGGATGCAAGGTGAGATATCAGGGGTAGAAAGGTAGATTTGGGAGTCATCAGCATAGAGGTGGTAGGAAAAGCCATGGGATGAGATTAATGAACCAAGGGAAGAAGTGTAGATAGAAAAGAGGAGGGGACCAAGAACAGAACCCTGAGGTACGCCGACAGGCAGAGGGATAGAGGTAGAAGAGGATCCACCAGAGTGAACACTAAAGGTGCGGAGGGAGAGGTAGGAAGAGAACCAGGAAAGGACAGAGTCCTGGAATCCAAGTGAGGACAGGGTATCGAGAAGTATGCTGTGATCGACAGTGTCAAAAGCAGTGGAAAGATCAAGAAGAATGAGGATGGAATATTGACCTCTGGATTTAGCCAGTAATAGGTCATTGGAGACTTTACTAAGCGCAGTTTCGGTTGAGTGGAGAGGGCGAAAACCAGATTGTAGTGGGTCAAGAATAGCATGTGAGGAGAGAAAATCAAGGCAGCGGCGGTGAACAGCACGCTCAAGTAATTTGGAGAGAAAAGGAAGGAGGGAGATGGGTCGGTAATTAGAGGGACAAGTAGGGTCAAGTGAAGGCTTCTTAAGGAGAGGTGTGACCACAGCATGTTTAAAGGCAGCAGGGACAGTCGCAGTGGAAAGTGAGAGGTTGAGAATGTGACAGATAAAAGGAATAAGAGTAGGAGAGATGGCATTAAGAAGGTGGGTGGGAATGGGATCAGAGGAACAGGTGGTACATTTTGAGGAAGAAAGGAGAAGTGTAGTTTCCTCAAGGATGTAATGTTTGATATTCACACATCTAACATGGCTGGATGCTTCTTAAAGAGAGGTTACCCTAAAGCAATAATTTAAAAAGCATATCGGAGAGCAAAATATTCTTCCCAAGATTTGCTGTTATAATACAATATGACACAGGACAATGATAAACTTGTTTTGGTTATTCCACACTCTACTCTAAGCTCTAGTATTAACAAGAGTATACACTGCAATTGGAAAATGCTACAGGTTCACACCTGCTTTGCGGAGCATCCTATCTGTGCATTTAAAAGAGGAAAGACTACAGGGGAAATGCTGACATATAAAAGATTGGACTATACTACTGAATCCCCTGGAACTATGGGACACTTCAAATGTGAAGCATGTCAATGGTGTGATTCTACCATTGAAGGTGCGGTAGGAACACCCCCTGGATCCTCACGTCCGATTGTGGCACAATCGCGAACTGACTGTAGCTCTCATAACAGTGTGTACGTTACAATATGTCCGTGTCAAATGCTATATATAGGACGTTCTAGCCGTCCGATTAAAATAAGGCTGAATGAACACAAATCTCGTATCAAGAACAAGATATTGACTGCCCCTATAGTTCAGCACTGGCTAGATAAAAATCACCAAATAGAAGATATTAAATGGCGCATTTTAGATTATGTCCAGTTGGGGTGGGAGGGTGGGAATGCTGGACCTTTATTAAATTATAAAGAGCAAAGATAGATTTTCCAACTCCATGCGTTGCACCCCCAGGGGTTAAATTCTGAATTGGACTGGTGGTCACTAATTTGATTGGTAGCTGCAAGGATTACGTGGCCCTATCAAAATTTGAGGTTTGAAATCAGCTGTGACCTATTTAAACTGCAGAGGCTGACTAAGTCGCCGCAGCCATTTTCTCTATATGCAGGAGCGAGTACAGAGATGGTAACACTGCAGTGTGCTTTTTTATGAACAATTTTGTGCGTTTATGGTGATATGTATAACTAAATGCTATAATATTCTTCTCACCAGCATGCCTCTTCCCTGAAGAAGAATAACGAAACCTGGCCATGTCGGCAGAGGTTTGAGTTGGGAGAAAAATCGCTGCTTGAAGCTGCTTAAAAGCTAAGTAACGTTGTGCACAACTGAGGTCACTAAGTCAAACAGATCATTGAAAAAGCAGTAAAAGGATTTCATGAAAGCATTGTGTGGTTATGTCGCGTTTCCTGTCGCGTTCCCGAGGACCTTGGCATACTGTCAGGCTTCTTCCCCGGGAGCACTAGGTTCATGAGTCCTTGGGCCACTACCATGGAGCGGCAGTGGCAGGCAAGATCACCTTCAAGGTAGAGACGAGACAAGACTGGACCGGAACCCCATACTGGAGTCCTACACAGGAATACACGGGACTGGAACGCACCGGACGGGTGCGCACTGGAGTGGAGCCCGCTGGACTGGAACACACTGGAGTGGACCCACTGGACTGGAACATACAGGAGTAAAGCCCGCTGGACTGGAACCCACTGGAGCGGAACCCACTGGACTGGCTTCACCTACGCTTAGCCACCTTTCCCCGAGGGTTGAGCCCTCAGGTTCGGGCAGCCGGTAGGGCTTACAGGAAAAACCTGGAACTGGAACTTGCAAGCAGGAACAGCAGGAATCAGGATACAGAAGTGCCCCCAGGCACCTAGGCAAAAGCAAGGCAGACAGGCAGGGAATGTCCGGGTTCCCGCAGTAGGCAGGTTCAAAGCAAGTCTCAGGGCGGGCGGCTAGCAAAGCAGTAGTCGGGCTCAAAGCAAAGTCTCTGGGCAGGCGGCTAGCAAAGCAGTAGTCAGGTTCAAGGCAAAGTCTCTGGGCAGGCATCTAGCAAAGCAGTAGTCAGGTTCAAAGCAAAGTCTCTGGGCAGGCGGCTAGCAAAGCAGTAGTCAGGTTCAAAGCAAAGTCTCTGGGCAGGTCAAGGAGCAAGACTAAGGCAGCTGCTCCAGTATCAAAGAGTACTGGCAACAGCCAAAACAAGGGCTGAAGCTCCAGAAGCAAAAGAAAACACACACGGGAAAAACCAGAAAGCAAAACACGAGAAGACTAGGAAACTGAACACAAGCTAACAGGAAAGCAATGCCCAAGCTAACCAGTCATATACTAGAAACATACACAGAGCAAACACAGGAGAACTAGTAAAGCTGTACACAGGCTAACAAGCAAAGCTGTGCCCAAGCTAACCAGTCATACACCAGAAACATACACAGAGCAAACACAGGAGAACTAGTAAAGCTGTACACAGGCTAACAAACAAAGCTGTGCCCAAGCTAACAAGTCATACACCAGAAACATACACAGAGCAAACAATGTAGCAGTGTACAGAGCACTCTACATACCAGGGCCCTTAGACGAAATGCAAAGGCAAGGGCTGCAGTCTCTAAGTGATTAATAAAGCCCTTCAACACCAGAGGCACAGCTGCAGCAATCTCCTTGCCTCCAAACAGAGGCTTGACACACAGAGAAGTCAGCCCACAGGAAGGAACAGCGGGAGCCATCTTGGATACTGGCATAGAGGAGTCGGCAGCCATCTTGGAAGAGGCATAGCCCACACAGGTGAGGTCCAGTAAGGCAATCAGCACACAGAGCCAGAGAAAAACTAAGACAGAGACAGACACAGAGACAAGCAGAAGCCAGCACAGCCACTGACTCCCAGAAACAGGGTAAGAATGAGGGTGGTCACGGCAACAGACGTGACAGGTTATAAGAACTAGTCAGTGGGAACCAGTTACGATATATGGAGCATGTACTAATTACCATTAAAAAAAATAGCACGTTAGCACTTATTGACACCTATTTTATAGATGGTAAGGGCTCACATAGTAATCCTGCGCAAATCAGTTAGCACGCGGTAATATAGCTGCACTAATTACTGCAGAAATACTTACTGCCCCAGTCACGCCCCCTCCATGCAAACATTTCTTTAACACACACCAATTTGGTATATCAAAAATAAACTAACTTGAACTATTTATCACAGGATGCATGAGCGCGTCCTGAAGTACATCATTTTAAGCTATGGTAAGCACGCACTAACACTTACTGCAGCTTAGTAAAAAAGCCCCTGAGTTAACAAAGGCAAGTTTGGGGAAGTAAAACTTTCACAATCTTAGATTTCAGCTTGTTTAAAAATACTCAGGGCCATCTTGAGGGTTTTGCAAGCAATGGCCGCTGCCCCCCCCCCCCACCATAATTGTCACTGTTGCCCCCCCCCCCCCCCAGATCGCCACAACTGCAATGCAAATACCTTGGCTGGCAGGGATCCCGATGCCCTGCCAGCAGAAGTGGTCTTCCTCCAGTGCTGCTCTTCAGTCTGCCCACTGCTTTTTCTCTCAGTGCATGCTCGATTTCAAAACCGAGCATGCGCGGCCTGAGAGAAAAAGCAGCCACTTAGCAAGCAATGGGCAGAGTGAAGAGCAGTGCTAGAGGAAGACCTGCAGTGTCAGCTCTGCCGGGTCCTCCCCAGCCTCCAAGGGGAGCCCGGTGCCGGAGGTTTCTCTCTCCTGCTCCTGTCAGGACGTGATCAGGAGCAGGAAAGAGAGAGACCCTGGCAGCGGGCACCCCTTGGAGGCCCGGGCCCAGGGAATTTTGCACCCCCCCCCCCTCTCGGCAGCCCTGGTGCAGGCTATGCAACCACACAGTGGGCAGTTCAGGGGCATAGGGGGCATATTGTACAGGATGCAATTCCAGCTTGATACACTCTCTACCACTGTGATATCATGAATCTCTCAAGGCACAGTTGCTCAAATTATTCATCATTTTTTAACTACTGTTCATCTAACTGTGATATCTTAACAACAATTTTAAAAGCCAGTAGCCACAGACTACCGCTCTGATCTCATCCCATGGCTTTCAATACCACCTTTACGCTGATGATACCCAGATCTACCTCTCCGCACCGGATATCTCAGCTGAAATCCAGACCAAAGTATCGGCCTGCCTGTCTGACATTGCTGCCTGGATGTCTTTCCGCCACCTGAAACTAAACATGACCAAAACCGAGCTTCTCCTCTTTCCCCCTAAACCTGCCTCTCCTCTCCCCCCGTTCTCTATTTCGGTAGATAACACTCTCATCCTCCCTGTCCCGTCTGCGCGCAACCTTGGAGTCATCTTTGACTCCGCTCTCTCCTTCTCTGCTCATATTCAGCAGATTGCCAAAACCTGTCGTTTCTTTCTCTATAATATTAACAAAATTCGCCCTTTCCTCTCCGAGGACGCTACCAAAACCCTTACCCACACCCTTATCACCTACTACTACTACTACTACTACTTAACATTTCTAGAGCGCTACTAGGGTTACGCAGCGCTGTACAATTTAACAAAGAGAGACAGTCCCTGCTCAAAGAGCTTACAATCTAATAGACAAGTGAACGGTCGGTCCGATAGGGGCAGTCAAATTGGGGCAGTCTGGATTCACTGAACGGTAAGGGTTAGGTGCCGAACGCAGCATTGAAGAGGTGGGCTTTAAGCAAAGACTTGAAGACAGGCAGGGAGGGGGCTTGGCGTAAGGGCTCAGGAAGCATAGGGTGAGGCGAGGCAGAATGAGCAGAGCCTGGAGTTGGCGGTGGTGGAGAAGGTACTGAGAGGAGGGATTTATCCTGTGAACGGAGGTTACGGGCGGGAACGTAAGGGGAGATGAGGGTAGAAAGATAATGAGGGGCAGCAGACTGAGTGCATTTGTAGGTAAGAAGGAGAAGCTTGAATTGAATGCGGTATCTGATCGGAAGCCAGTGAAGTGACTTGAGGAGAGGGGTGATATGAGTATCACCTCTCGCCTAGACTACTGCAATTTGCTTCTCGCTGGTCTCCCGCTCAGCCATCTATCTCATCTTCAATCTGTCCAAAACTCTGCTGCGCGTCTTATATTCCGCCAGAGTCGCTATACTCACGTTAGCCCTCTCCTCAAGTCACTTCACTGGCTCCCTATCCGCTTCCGCATACGGTTCAAACTTCTCCTTTTGACCTACAAGTGCATCCACTCCACAGCTCCTCAGTACCTTTCCACTCTCATCTCTCCCTACACTCCTCCCCATGAACTCCATTCGCTGGGTAAATGTCTTCTGTCGTCCACCTTCTCCCCCACTACTAACTCCCGGCTCCGTTCCTTCTATCTCGCTGCTCCCTATGCCTGGAATAGACTCCCTGAGCCAGTACGTCAGGCTCAGTCTCTGGCTGTCTTTAAGTCTAGGCTTGAAGCCCACCTCTTTGCTACTGCTTTTGACTCCTAACCATGACTCTCTTACTCAATGCCCTCACTTATCACCCCTACCACTGCAATTTCCCCACCCCTAGCTGTCTGTTCATCTGTCCAATTTAGATTATAAGCTCTGTTGAGCAGGGACTGTCTTTTCATGTTGATTTGTACAGCACTACGTAAGTCTAGTAGCGCTATAGAAATGTTTAATAGTAGTAGTAGTACTTCTGGAATTTAACTTCACCAATAAGTATCAACTTGATGGCTGGAACTGCCTCATCCCCAGGGCCTGGGAAATGCTGTCTTTCTTGTATTGACATAGGAAAGCCAAAAAAAGAATTTGTTTCTGTTGTCAAAAGCCCACTCTGTCAGATGTGTCAAAACAGCAAAGTCAGAAATCTAAACTTGTATTGTCAAACATAAAATCTAGTCTGATGGTGTTTGACAGTAACATCTTTGTGCACACTGCAGTCTTCTCCAGTTGACAAGCAGCATAATAGCTAAGAAAAAAAAAGAGTTTAGCACAAATAATTAAGCAAGACATACAATAACAGCAAATATTAGAAAATAACATTGTCACCTGGGATCCGGGCCATCTGCTTATTCATTGTGTTGAGAGTGAGACAGTTGTTTTGGTTCACATTATTGCTTTGTGAATCATCTTTATTAACTCAAAAAGAATTTAGATAAGACTGCACAGCATAAAAGCTATGACTGGAAAGACAGCATTAAACTGAAGATCCTGAGCAATATTGCAAGATTATTTGACTTTACTGTATTTTGATTTTCTCTAACATTCTCCTAAAATAAGCTTTGTGGCCTTAAAGTAGCACCTAAAGCAAATACATTTGCTTTAATTTCAGACAGCACAGAAACTCAAAGAACATTCTGCAGCTGAAAAGAATCTCCTAATATTGCTACTGCCTGGTGTTTGGAAAGGTTCAGGGTCGTTCTGACTTCTTTATGCACTATCCTTTTCACTTCAAAGTTGCCAGCTTTACTAAGCATTATAATCATCTGTGTTAAAAATCTCTGCAGATTTGTGCTCTGTTTTTGACATACTCCTAAAGAGACCGGGCTGTGAATGGCCTTCTGAGTAGTACAGCTGTGATATGTCACTTCTTTTCCAATAAAACTGAACCAACTTCAACAGTTTCCCTAGACAGATGGTGCAACCAGCTGTAACTCTTAATAGTATTCTTCACTACAGTGGCATGTTTGGAAGATACTGCTTTCGGCCAGAAGCAGCCAAGTTGAGAGACACATTATTATCTGTCCTGTTAAAAGTGATTCAGATGGGCAGCTGTGATGCTCTGTATAAGTGACATAAGGCTGATTGTGGACTAAATCACTGTGAGATAGCAATACAGGTAAATTATGGCCTGTTCCTGATTCACAAGTGGAAATACTCCTTCCCAGGAACTCCGTTCACTAGGCAAATCTCTCCTAATTGCACCCTTCTCCTCCATAGCTAACTCCAGACTCCGTTCCTTTTATCTCGCCGCACCCTATGCCTGGAATAGACTTCCTGAGCCATTACGTCTAGCTCCATCCCTGGCCGCCTTCAAATCTGGGCTAAAGGCCTACCTGTTTGATGCTGCTTTTAATTCCTAACTTGTCACCTGCTCGTAACCTTTATCTTGTCTTCCTCTCTTCAATAGTCCCTTTTCCCTATGTGTCCTATCTGTCTGTCCTACCCTTATCCCTTATTTGTCCTGTCTGTCCTGATTTAGATTGTAAGCTCTTTTGAGCAGGGACTGTCTTTTCTTCATGTTCAATTGTGAAGCGCTGCGTATGACTGGTAGTGCTATAGAAATGATTTGTAGTAGTAGTAGTAGAAATACTATTTCCACATGTAACAGCATCCAAACGTAAATTGTCACAATTTACTTATGGATGTCCCAGCAATATTCAGATATCCTCATCTAGAATAGAAGCATATCAGCTGTGTGGCATGGATAGTACAAAACTTTACACATGTAGAACTAGTTTTGCAAAGCACACTGATATGTAGGGCAGGACATTTAAACATCGACATTGACAATACAAACACCGACCCTTATCTTTTTGCACTGTTTTTATTTATGATGACTGAAGTAAAGCTAATTGAGAGTCATTAGCCTGATTACCATCTTTATCCATGTAAGCAGGGGTGGACTGACCATTCAGACAGTGCCCAAGGGCCCAGAGGTGCTGCCTAGTTGCCCGTCGCCACTGCACACTACAATCCTCCCCCCATTCCCCGGTCCTACCTTGAATGGCCCTGGTGGTCTAGTGGCCTCTGTGGTAGAGGGGGAGGAAAGAACACCACTTCTGCCAGCTGCTACTATTCTGCCCAGCGCAGCTGTGTTTTAAAAATGACTGCTGAGACTCCCTGTGGCAGTCTCACAAGATTGGCGAGACCGTGAGACTACCGTGGGAAGTTTCGGTTGCCATTTTGAAAATACGGTGGCGCCAGGCAAAAGAGCGGTATAGGGCAGGAAAGAGTGGGGTTCTTTCCTACCCCCAAAGAAGCCACTATCACCAGGGCCCTTCAAGGTAGGACTGGGAAGGGCCTACTGAGGATCAGGTGACTGTGATGTGTGTGTGTGGGGGGGGGGGGGGGGGGCAGTGCAGCAGTAGCGGGGCAGTGGCCAGGGGGACCTAGATCACCCTCACTGTCCAGGGGCCCAGATCATTGTCAGTCTGTCCCTGCATGTAAGTGTATTTTTACTGACCCCTTATTTCCATCAATAATAAAGAAAGAAAGGGAAAGATTTAAAAACTCTGTCATGGCCATATGAAATTTCAAATGTACTAGAAGGCAATGTCAGACAAGCAAGATGAGATTTGGGATTGCATCCCTGTGAAATTTCTGGTGCACAGAAGTAGATTTGTGAGTCATCACAATAATGATGGTGATGAAAGGAGAATAGACCAAATATCTAGAGAGAAGAAAACAGAGAGAGAGAACCTGAGATTCCCCAAGTGATACTGGGATAACAGTGAAGGAGAAGAACAGTGATGGGAGAAATAAGAAAAAAAATCAAGACTAGACAGACAGGACAGAGACTCAAAACTCAAGTGAGGACAGAGTATCAAGGAGTAGGTAGTGATCAACAGTGTAGAAACAAGGATGAATGAAGTAAAGGCCCATAGATTTATCTGGGAATGGGTCACAGGAGAGTTTTGCAAAGGGATCTTTCTGTGGAATATGGAAGGTAATAGCCAAACTGGGGTAGATTAATAATGGCTTGAAGTGAAAGAATTTCAAGACAGTGAAGGTGAAGAGATTGTTACAGTAGTTTTGATAGAAAAAGGAAGATGGTTATGGAACAATGATTATGAGGGCAAGTAGTTTCCAGTAGAGGTTTTTTGAGGAGTAATATGGTCACAGCATGTTTGAGGGCAGAAGGAACAGTTGCAGTAGAAAGTGATAGACCGAGGGGTTGACAGCAGGAGAAATGGAACTGAGTAGCGGGGTAGGAATGGGATCAGAATGAACAAACAGCTTGGAGGAGGAGTGAAGATGTATAGTTTCCTCCTCTGTGATTTTAGGAAAGAAAGGATAGCAGGAGTCAAAGGAAAGATGTGAGAATGAAATGATTTTCTGGAGAACTCAAGATGAAGCTTGTGAACCTTGTCATAGATTTAGTCAGCCATGTTCTAGCAAGAGGGAAAAGGAGCCAAGTATGGCAAAAAGACTGAGGCTTAGAGGCAAGGGAGCTTGATAGATACAGTAGTCTTGCTTGGCAAGAACAATAACAGAATGAAAGGAGGTCAGCATTAATTTGAAAAGTATGAAGTCAGCAATGAGACAGGATTTCATCCAGAAGTGCTCTGCAAAGCAGGCACAGCAATGTAGACAGTGAATTCTGAAGGCTGGGGTTGGTATGCTTTACAGGATGCAAAAGGGCAGCAACAAGACTGTCTAAAGCAGAAAAGAGAATAGTGTTAGGAACAGAATCTGATAATGTACTAAAGAAGATAAAACAGTTATGGAGAGAATCCAAAAGTGGATAGCTTGGACATTTCTAAATATGTTGCTGGGAGCTGAATGAGGTAGTAAGGAGGAGTGGTTAAGTGTAAAAGTTAACAAATGCTGGTCAAAGAGGGGAGGAACTGAACTTAAAACAAGGCATTTTGAGGCATGCAAGTCCCTAAAAATGAGGAAAAGGAAGATGGTTCAAGAAAGAATGAAAGCCAGGCATCAAAGTGAGTGAGATGGAAAACAGAAACTTATTGGGTGTAGCTAAATGACAGTTACCCAGAGAGCAAGGAATAGGTGAGTAGAGCGGATCATAAAGGAAGAAAAGAGTAATAATCCAACACTGCTTCTGTGAATGAGAGAAAAGGCTACTTCTAGGACAAAGGGTAGCAACTGAAGCAGAGTCCTCACCAGTGGTGTAGCTACGGGTGAGGCCCAAACATTCTTGCCTCAGGCCCACCTAGTCTAGTGGCCCCCAAAGCACCTTATTGGCGGTGCCTCACTCTTCTCTCTCTCACCCTCTTGCCAGCTGCCTGTCTCTCTCTAAATTCCCCACCACAGCCCCCATCTACCTTTGAGCTATCGCCAGCAGCAATTCCTGTAATCAACCTGCGCCAGCCTTGCAGGCTTTCCTCTACAGTGTCCCACCCTTGATGACATAATTTCCTGTTTCTTCACTGGCGGAGTCACAGTAGACGGACGCCTGCAGGGCTGGCGCAGGCTGCTTACTGGAATTGCTGCCAGCAATGGCTTGGAGGTCGATCGGGGAGGGAGAGAGGAGCAGATGCCGGTGTGGAGAGGGGGAAAGGAAAGAGAGGAACAGATGCCTGGGGAGGAATAGAGGAACAGATGCCGGCCAGGGGGAGGGGGAAGAGGAGCGGATGCTGAGCGGGGGGGGGGGGGGGGGGGGGGAGAAGCATGACGATAGCAAGGGCAGAGGGAAAGTTTAACAAAAAAAACTATATGTATGGACAGGGGTGGAGGTAGGAAGGGCTCATCTGGGTTAACTCAGGGCCCACTCAAAATAACAGGTCTGGCTACGTTACTGGTCCTCACTGGAAAGCCACATTTCAGTTAAAACAAGAAGATACAGAGAATGAAAGATAAAGAGGTCATGAATGTAGGCCAGCTTGTTAGACATGGAGTGGACTCCACAGGAAGCATGGAAGAGGGAGGAAGGAGAGGAATAGGAATAACATTAGAGGCGTTTCAGTTCGATGTAGATAGATGGGAACATAGGCTGTCAGCAACTGAAACTCAAGTGGGTTGCTGTGGATGCTGGAGTTAACATGGAAGAAGCTAGGCAGAACATGCAGATGGGCTGCACCCTTCCCAACACCTGCTGCTTTTAAAGAACAGTCTGCCCATTTCAGATTCTTCCACTTAGGGTAGATGAGCACATAAATTCCTGTAGTAAGATCCTCTGTTAGGTAAAGCTGAGGATGAACCCTGAGGTGGTGCAAGCAGATAAATTGTGAGTGTCTGTTGTTTCTCTACACAGATAAAGGGTCCCCAGTGAGGACTAAAATTGCTCCTTCATTCATCTTCAGGTCTGTATAAACCTCCAAAGCAGACAGGAAAAATCAGGGTGCTCCATTTATTGAACCCTTCCTCAAATGAACAAAAAAGTATAGTAGACTAATAAAAATATTCATACTCCACAGTCCATAAAAAAAAGTGTTAGTGACAAAAAAGTGTCAAGATTACTCACAGTTTGGGTGTTTTCATGCTAACATCCCTGTATATCTGCTCCAGCAGAATCCCTGTTGTAGAGGGTACAACTGTCCTGCCTTTGTTCAAGATATGGTTCTTTGAACCAGTGCTAGCACCTCTCACTACAGTTCAATAGATGTGGCCCTGTACAGACTTCAATCACTTCTCCTTTTCAGAGCGGTTCAATACACAACCTAATGACTGATCCTTATCTCCCACCTTTAGCATGCATTCACCTGTCATTCCAAGACACACCATCCTCCTCTTGGGCAAAGATGGAGGCTTGAGTCCTATTCTTTTCTCCGTACTAGGTCACACACCTAGACTCTCAATCTCTTTAGTGCCATCTTCCCTCTCTTCTAGGACTGGAACTCTCCGGCTTACTCCTCTCTTCTCTTTGTGATCTCCTGTACTGATCCCTGTTGCACATTTTGGATTTGGTTAAGATATAGCTGGCTTGTTGGGAACTTCACTAGGAAGTGTCCTCCTTTCCCCACTGGACCCCTATTTAGGAGGATAATGAGCCTCTTCTAACACTAACACCTATGGCCAAGGTCTACCATCTAGCTCACACCTCATTAAGGGGCCCTTTTATCAAACTGCGGTAAAAGGGGGCATTCAGTGGCAGTGGCGTGTGTTTTTGATGCTCACTGAGGCCCCCTTTTACCGCAGCGGGTAAAAGGCTGGGGGGGGTTTCAAAAAGAGATGGTCGTACAGTAAGTGAACCACTTGCCACACAGCCCTTTCCAGGGGGAGCCATTACCACTACCTATTTAGGTAACAGTAAGGGCTCTCACATTAACCTGGTGGTATCTGGGCAGCACATGGCGCTGCCCAATTACCGCCGGGAAAGCCCCAGCACTACAAAAATACTTAATATTTCTGTAGCACTGGAAATGGCATGTGCTGGGGTTGGGGAAATACTGCTGGGCTCCTGCTGTACCCGGTGATAGTTCCAGATTGCCGCTCTCCAACCCTTTAGTAAAAGGGCTCCTAAATTTGAGTGGCAATTCCTCCAGTTACTGCAAGGAATGCACATTTTGGCATCCTGCTACATTCCTCTATGTAACCCAATATTATCTCCCACATCATTTTGTCTTTCATCTGACCTCTGAACCCTTTACCTGCACTCAGTCTGCAGCCCCTCATTACCTCTCTACCCTCATCTCCCCTTACGTTCCCACCCGAAACCTCCGCTCACAGGACAAATCCCTCCTCTCAGTACCCTTCTCCACCACCGCCAACTCCAGGCTCTGCCCTTTCTGCCTCACTTCACCCTATGCCTGGAATAAACTTCCTGAGCCCTTACGGCAAGCCCCCTGCCTGCCCATCTTGAAATCCTTGCTCAAAGCCCACCTCTTCAATGTCGCCTTCGGCACCTAACCTTTATACCTATTCAGGAAATCTAGACTGCCCCAATTTGATTGCCCCTATTGACTGACTGTACATTTGTCCTTTAGATTGTAAGCTCCTTGAGCAGGGACTGTCCTTCTATGTTAAACTGTACAGAGCTGCGTAACCCTAGTAGCGCTTTAGAAATGTTAAGTAGTAGTAGTGCCTACCACTTGCCCTCCATATCTGTCCAAGGCATGCCCTAAATCTGTTAAAAGAGTCTCGATTTATAGACTAATTCAAGAACTGTCATTTTAAACTGTATTACAAAACTAATACTAAATCCAACAGCACGACCCCTTCCCATGGCTTGTTACCAAGTTCTACAACAATGTCATACAGTTTTATTGTGTCTATACAACCTGGGGTCAGCAAAGCTAAATACACATGCTGCTTTTAAAAGAGCCAGTGTCCAAACTGTGACTGTGGCTGAAGTGCAATACAGTTTTAACCATAGTGACAAAAATAGATCACTGAACAGGATATTTCGCCTGGGTTATCAGTATGCTGCTGTGGTTGAGCACTGGGGGCAAGTGTCTTTCAAAGTAAAGCTGCAGAAGATAAAGTGCTGAGAGAAGAAGCAGACTGCCCTGATAAAGACCTATGCTACTCTAAATGTGCTGCAGGGCATACTGAGTGCTCATGAAAGTGAGAGATTACAGTAATTGGGATTGCTAGAGCATGGCGCATACAAGTGCTGAGTCTTCCCACATAGATCTGTCAAACAGGCATCTCAGTCCTCATGCCAGGTTTCCCAAGGCAGAAACAGCAGAATGGGTCAGAATATTAGTACTAATATATACTATACAAGCTTTGGCTAGAAAGGAAAAAGATTGGTTAGCAATTTGTTTTTAATACTTAATGAAATAAGGTTGACCATATTGCCAAAATCAGCATTTTCAGCTCAAGAAAGTACATATGTGGCTTCCTTCCTAGGGTAGTGATCCCTATCTCTAATTCATGTGAGCTACCAACAGAGAGGTGACAAATTTCAGTCTTCAGAAAATGCAAATGGTTCTGATTTTCAGGATAACAAAGACTGGGCCCTTAGTTCAAATGATTGCAGATGTATCTCACAGACATTTACCACAAATCAGCAATTTGAAAATATGAGCAAACCCACACCAGCCATTCAAAGGTGATACATCCCTTCCTTTGCTTTATTGGAAGGGGCTTCTTACATTATTTTATGAAAACAAAGAGAATGTATCACAGGCCAGAACACAGTTGATAAAAGTCCATTGGGAAGAGATTGATAGCATATCATTGCTCGTGTCCATATCAGGGATAATTCTATAATAGTGTGCTTAATTTTAGGTGCCAAGAAGGCACCTATTTGAAGCCTATTCCATAAAGAAAAGTAAGCACCCACTTATGTTTAAAGAATGCTAGTGCAGTAGGGCAAATATATACCACAGAGCTGGAGTAAATGCTCACACCTAGAGTGCCCAAAAATGTATAAATTATAGTGTTCAATGATTTAAACATATAATTGTATGCCCCACCAATGCTCCACCGAGACCCCATCCATGTGTGCAACCCACTTTCAATTTACATGCCGTTACCCTGGTACATAGCCAGAATACAGGCTTCTATGCACATATGTGCACATACATATGTCAATACATGGCAGATTCTGGTAATTTATACATGCTCTTGATGTGTAAAAATAGGCAAACTGTTATAGAAATCCCTCTATATATCCACCAACAGCATAGCCACAGGAGAGCCTCCCCCCCCCCCCCCCCCCCCCCCACCCCACACACACACACTTTGGGCTCGAACCACCTCCAGAACTACAGCACCCCTTTACCCTTGCTGGCAGGGATGCTGAAACCCCACTAGCCAAATAAATACAGTGCCATTGCTCCCCTCCTGCCTCACGCTGCTTCCTCAAGGCAGAAGATGGCACATGCCTTCAGCCGTCAATGCCACTTTTGCAATTGTCAATGTCTAAAATATCACAGATGTTCTTCAGAACATATATGCGTATGTGCAGGCATATACACATTTAAACCAATGTGTAACAAATGTATCATCTGTAGCAGGTATTCTCTGAGGACAGCAGGCCAAGTATTCTCACAGCTGGGTGACGTCATCCGATGCAGCTCAGTGCGGATACTAACTAGCAAGAAGATTGTAGAAGTTTCTAGCAGTGTCCCATGACTATAGGCTGTGCAGAGATGGGCTATATGTTGATGATAAGCACTGATTGCACTGAGATGAACCTCTACTGAGCTGTTTTTTTTAAATTGGACTCAGAGAGGTATAAGAAATATTCAAGCAGTTTTTGTGAAGGGAAAGTGAAGGGGTCTAATTTCTTGCCCTCTCCTTCTGTGCCCTCTCCTTCTGTGCACATATTCAGCAGACTGCTAAAACCTGTCATTTCTTTCTCTATAATATCACCAAAATTTGCCCTTTCCTTTCTGAGCACACTGCCAGAACCCTCATCCACACTCTTATCACCTCTCGCTTAGACTATTGCAACTTGCTTCTCACAGGTCTCCCACTTAGCCATCACTCTCCTCTTCAATCTGTTCAAAATTCTGCTGCACGACTAATATTCCGCCAGTGTCGTTATGCTCATATTAGCCCTCTCCTCAAGTCACTTCACTGGCTTCCTATCCGTTTCCGCATACAGTTCAAACTCCTCTTATTGACTTATAAGTGCATTCACTCTGCAGCTCCTCAGTACCTCTCCACTCTCATCTCTCCCTACATTCCTCCCCGGGAACTCCGTTCACTGGGTAAATCTCTCTTATCTGCACCCTTCTCCTCCACTGCTAACTCCAGACTCTGTTCCTTTTATCTTGCTGCACCATATGCCTGGAATAGACTTCCTGAGCCAGTCCGTCAAGCTCCATCTCTGGCCGTCTTCAAATCTAAGCTAAAAGCCCACCTTTTTGATGCTGCTTTTAACTCCTAACCCTTATTCACTTGTTCAGAACCCTTATTTTATCATCCTCACTTTAATATTCCCTTATCTCTTGTTTGTCTGTCCTAATTAGATTGTAAGCTCTGTCGAACAGGGACTGGCTCTTCATGTTCAAGTGTACAGCGCTGCGTACGTCTAGTAGCGATATAGAAATGATAAGTAGTAGTAGTAGTTCTCCACTTAAAAGAGTAACACCTCGAAAGTCTTTTCTGGAAGACAGCAAGACATGAGAGACACCCTCATAGAAACCCAAGAACCCGAATTTTATGCTTTCAACATCCAAGCCATGCTGGCCAGGGATTGCAGGATGGGCTGTGACTGGGAAGTATCAAAATGTGGGTATAGTCATCCTTTAAGTGCAGAAAGCATAGCCAATCTTGTTCCTGAATCATGGGGAAAAGGATGTCCATGGAAATCATCCTGAGTTTTTCTTTGATCAGGAATTTCTTCAGGGCACTTAGGTCTAGGAAAGAATGAAATTCTCCCATTTTCTTGGGCAGAGGAAGTACTTGGAATAAAATTCCTTCCCTTCATTCCCTGGTGGCATGGGTTCAACCGCATACCAAATACCCTGTAACCAGTGGTGTGCTGGAGCCGGCACGCACCGGCTCGCAAGAGCCGCTTGTTAACTTTGCTCGGCTCTTGCGAGCCGGTTGTTGAAACCCGCGAGCCGGCTCTCCTCCCTCCCTCTTCCCTCACATCACTGACCTGACAAATTCTTCGGGGCAGGCAGCCTTGCCTGCCCGCTGCAAGTGCTGACTCTCCCCCGCTGGCGCTGCAGGTTCGCGCTTTAAAAATGGCCGCCGAGACTTCCAGAGGCGGCCTCGCGAGACTTTGCCCTTGTAAGTCTCGGCGGCCATTTTGAAGCGCAAACCGGCAGCGCCAGCGGGGGACTGAGTCAGTGCTTGCAGCGGGCAGGCAAGACTGCCTGCCCCGAAGAATTAAAGGAGTCAGATCGGTGACGGAAGGGAGGGAGGAGAATTCTATTAACAACTCGGGAGGGGGTGGCAGGGGAGAGAACTAGGGAGGCGCTGGGCATGGGTGGATCATGGAGGGGAGAGAAGGGTCGTCGCCGGGCATGGGTGGATCATGGAGGGGAGAGAAGGGTCGTCGCTGGGTATGGGTGGATGGAGGGCAGGGAAAAGGAGGGTCACTGGGTATGGGTGCATGCAGGGCAGGGGAGAGAAGGGTCACTGGGTATATAGGTGCATGCAGGGCAGGGGAGAGGAGGGTCACCGGACATGGGTGGATGGAGGGCAGGGGAGAGGAGGGTCATTGGGTATGGGTGCATGGAGGGCAGGGAGGGTCGCTGGGTACATGCAGGGCAGGGGGAGAGAAGGGTCACTGGACATGGGTGGATGGAGGGCAGGGGAGAGGAGAGGAGGGTCACTAGACATGGGTGGATGGAGGGCAGGGGAGAGGAGGGGAGAGAGAAGAAATGCTGGACATGGATGGAGGGGAGGGAAGAGTGAGGAAGGAGATGAGATGAGGGAAAAGGAAGAGAGGAGAAAAACTGCATATGGATGAAGAAAATAGGCAGAAGTTGAGGACCAAAAATGAAGAAGAAAGGAAAGAAATAAATGGAAAGGAAGCCCTGGAAATGGAGTTAAGAGGACAGATAGCAGCAGAATCGGATACTGGGCCAGCATGATCAGAAAAACAGTCACCAGACAACAAAGGTAGAAAAAAAATCATTTTATTTTCATTATACCCTGTTTCCCCGAAAGTAAGACATCCCCCGAAAATAAGACCTAGTAGAGGTTTTCCTGAATTGGTAGATATAAGGCCTCCCCCGAGAGTAAGATCTAGCAAATTTTTGTTTGAAAGCAGGGCCGCGGAGAGCCGGACAAGGCCGCCCCCGGGCCGCCCCCGGGCCGCCCCCGGGCCGCCCCCCCTCACCCGAGGTCACCGGGCCCCCCCTCCACCCACCCTCCGTCGCTCACGGAACTAACCTTAAACGCCTCCTTTCACCTTCGCAGCAAGCAGCAGCAGGGCAAACCTCTCCTTCCTTCCGTGCCCCACCCTCGCGGACGTTAAGTCAGGCGAGGGCGGGACACGGAAGGAAGGAGTGGCCTGCCCTGCTGCTGCTTGCTGCGAAGGTGAAAGGAGGCATTTAAGGTTAGTTCCGGGAGCGACGGAGGGCGGGCGGGCCAACCCCGATCCAACCCTGATGTTTCCCCGAAAAATAAGACAGCCCCTGAAAATAAGACCTAGCGCATTTTGGGGGGCAAAAATTAATATAAGACAGTGTCCTATTTTCGGGGAAACACGGTAGTGTTTGGAATATGTTCACTTTGAGAATCGGGTGCTCAACATTAAAAGTTTATATTTATTTACTTATTTATGGCACTTTATCCCACATTAAACATGAATTAGATTGGAACCTGGGATCATTTAATTTTTTTTTTCCTGGAGAGAGTAATGCATTGCCGCCACCCCCCCCCCCCCCCCCCCCCCACTGGCTATAGCCAGCTCTGCAATTTTGGGGCGGCGCAGAGGTGGATGGGGGGGGGCGCAAGGGTGGACGGGGGGGGGGGGCGCAGAGGTGGACCGGGGAGAGAGCCTGTTGTTAAAAATTTACCAGCACACCACTGCCTGTAACTAAGACCAGTTACTCATACCTTATTCAACCATACACATAATTTACCTCCAAGTTAGCCACCCATCTATTGCTCCCAATAACTTTGTCTTTTCCAAATTGTGGAGGAGTAGCCTAGTGGTTAGTGCAATGAACTTTGATCCTGGGGAAGTGGGCTCAATTCCCACTGTAGCTCCATGTGACCTTGGGCAAGTCACTTAACCCTCCATTGCCCCAGATACCAAAACTTTGATTGTGAGACCTCTAGGGATAGAGAAAGTACCTGCATATAATAATGTGTACAGTGCTGCAAATGTCTAGTAGCACTATAGAAATTAGTAGCAGTAAAGGTAGTCTAAAGACAGCTGCTGCTGCTGCAGTGATCACTGATGTAAGCATGGTCCTCATGAGCTAATGCTGCTGGATAGGTTATATGATCAGATAACCTGTTTAAGGATACATATCATAAGGATCCTTCTCAAATGAACTGACATCAAAACTCTTACTAGAACAAGTTAACATTGAACTCTTTTTATTGGTTTCTTTACCACACTGTCATTGAACGTTACACACTACCCTTGTTCTTATATAACTGATACGAATTGTATATCTATTTTCTGTAAGTTGTATTATATTTTCTGTTCTTGAAATACAGCAACATTCTGTAATTCTCATTCTGGAAATGGTGATCACCATTACGGCATATTATAAGCCACATTAAGCCTGCAAAGAGGTGGGAAAATGTGGGATACAAATGTAGCAAATAAATAAATATATTTCTCAGGGATCTTATCTTTAAAAATGCCTGATGTGTTCTTTTTGCATATTTGCTCGGTAATACTGATAATTGTTATCAGGAGCAGAAAACACTACGTTATCTACCACTTCAAGCAACAGCAGAAAAACCTAAGAGGATAAAATACAGCTTATCACATAAAAAAGACAAGGAACCAGATTTCTCTAGCATCTTGTCAGAATATGGCCCAAGATTTCATCCTGACTACCAGTAAAGGATGTTGCATATTTCAAAGCTATGATAATTTGTTCATGCTTATGCCGTCTCTCCAGTTTAACATAAGCCTGTTAATCATCTAAATCTTCTATAAATAATTAAAGCTTTTTTTTTAAGTAACACATTAGCATTAGCCTCAAAGCTTTGTTATAAACCTCTGGCATGTTAAATCCTGAGACTTACAGCTTGACATGGTTAGTGCAGTGGGCTTTGATCCTGGTAACCTGGGTTCAATTCCCACTGCAGCTCCTTGTGACCTTGGGCAAGTCACTTAACCCTTCATTGCCCCAGTACAAAAAAAATAGATTGTGAGCCCTCTAGGGACACAGAAAATAACTGTATATAATCTGTACAGTGCTGCATACATCTAGTAGCGCTATAGAAATGATTAGCAGTAGTAGTAGTAGTAAACCAGCTGATATTCAGCGCGTGGAAGGCAGGCCAGCTAAGTCCCGTGATCAGCGCTGAGCCTGGATATTCAATGCCAAACTGTTTCCAGTGGCCGGCATTGAATATCCAAAGTTTTTTTTGGCCAACAAACTTACCCAGTGAAATTAATATTCAGCACTGGCCAGATAAGTTTATAGCAGCCAAAGATAGGATTGCTATTTAGGTAGTCTGCTTTGGTCACGAAACTTAGCCAGCAAAGCACTGAATATTCACAGCTAGCTCTTTATATCACATGATGATATAGCCGGTTATAACACTATGGACTAGATTCTATATATCACGCCTAAAAATTCAGCACCGAAACAAAATACGCTAAGGCGTATTTTATGGAATAAGCCTAAATTTCTGTGCAGTTTATATAATAGGCTAAGAGGGGCATAATTGAACGGGGCGCCCAAGTTTTTCTGAGGGCGTCCTCGCAGGATGTCCTCGGGAAGGGGCAGGGAAACCCGTATTATCGAAACAAGATGGGCGTACATCTTTCGTTTCAATAATACAGTCGGGGATGCTCAAATCTTAACATTTAGGTCGACCTTAGAGATGGTCATCCTTAGAGATGGTCGTCCCCAGTTTTCAGCAATAATGGAAACCGAGGATGCCCATCTCAGAAACGACCAAATGCAAACTCTTTGGTCGTGGGAGGCGCCAGCATTCATAGTGCACTGGTCCCCCTGACATGCCAGGACACCAATCGGGCACCCTATGGGGCACTGCAGTGGACTTCAGAAATTGCTCCCAGGTGCATAGCTCCCTTACCTTGGGTGCTGAGCCCCCCAAAACCACTACCCACAACTGAACAACACTACTATAGCCATAAGAGATGAAGGGGGGCACCTAGATGTGGGTACAGTGGGTTTGTGGTGGGTTTTGAAGGGCTCACATTTACCACCATAAGTGTAACAGGTAGGGGGGGATGGGCCTGGGTCCGCCTGCCTGAAGTGCACTGCACCCACTAAAACTGCTACAGGGACCTGCATACTGCTATCAGGGAGCTGGGTATAACATTTGAGGCTGGTATAGAGGCTGGAAAAATTATTTTTAAAGTTTATTTTAGGGTGGGAGGGGATTAGTGACCACTGGGGGAGTAAGGGGAGGTCATCCCCGATTCCCTCCGGTGGTCATCCGGTCAGTTCGGGCACCTTTTTGAGGCTTGGTCGCAAGAAAAAATGGACCAAGTAAAGTCGCCCAAGGGTTCATCAGGGACGCCCTTCTTTTTTCCATTATTGGCCGAGGTCGCCCCTGTGTTAAGCACGCCCCAGTCTCGTCTTCGCTATGCTTCCAACACACCCCCGTGAACTTTGGTCGTCCCCGCGACGGAAAGCAGTTGAGGACGCCCAAAATCAGCTTTCGATTATGCCAATTTGGGCAACCCTGGGAGAAGGACGCCCATCTCCCGATTTATGTCGAAAGATAGGTGCCCTTCTCTGTCAAAAATAAGCCTGTAAGCGACATCTGTGAGACTAAATTTAGTCATGGGCAATTATGCCAAGTAAAACTTGGTGTAAATGCCAGTGCCTGGATTAAACACAGATAGGATGTATTCTATAACAACGTGCATCGAGTTTAGAAATACCCACAACCTGCTCATTCCACATCCATGGCCAAGCCCATGTGACTTAGAATTTACTTGCATCACATTATAGAATGCACATAGACTGTTCTGCATGTAACTTCTAATTAATGCCAATTAGTGTCAATAATTACTTAAGTGGCAATTATCAGCGCTAATTAGCTTAAGTAATTAAGTTGCATGTGCAAATCCAGAATACAACTGGATTTACGCACACAGCTTAGGTTACACTATACCGAATCCAGCGGAATACGCTAAGCACTAATATTAAGTGGAGATAACTGGCTAACTTGTGCCGAATATTAGTGCTTAGCTGATTAAGTGCTATTTAACCAACCAGAAGTCATTCCTGACCGGTTAAATAGCACTGAATATCAGCCAGAAATTATTTAAAAGTTTCAAAATCATGTTTGTTTAAGAACTTCAGATTGAGCAACACTTTGGCAGCAATTTTGTAAATTGGTACCTCCTTTTTGGTGCCCCGATACAGAGCGAGGAGCACCAAATCTATAATAGCATTAGTGAGCCCCGATGTCATTACAGATTACTAGCACATACTCACTTATGCCTAGTCAATTGTAGGTAGAAGAGGGTGCGCCTAGATCTGTCAATCAGCACATGCATTTGAAGATACGTGCATTGATGGGTGACTATCCCGCATCTCACCCATGCTCCTCCCACATGTACACCCCCTTTTCAATTGCATACTATGGGGTCCTTTTTGTAAATTATGGGGTCCATAATTCCTGGAATACAACTAATTTATGGACCTGATGGACTCTATTACCCTTCCCCTCTTTTCCCTCGTCCCTTGTAATTACTATCCTACCTATTCACCTTACTATAGTCCATTTGTTTGTTTACCGGATTGGCGATTGCCTTTACGAACTGATGTTAGCCACATTGAGCCTGCTAACAGGTGGGGAAATGTGGGGTATAAATGTTATAAATAAATAAATAAGCTGTGTTAGGTGCTAACACATGCCTAATGCAGCTTAAAATGTCATACCATGGAATGCAATCAGGCATCCTGCAGTAAGTGCCAAATGTGTACTTGCAAACCGCATACTAAATTTAAAAGATTTTGAAGGGGGTGTCTGAGGGCAGAGAGTGGATATCTACTAAATGGAAAATGTAAGCCACATTGAACAGAAACCTGTTTTTGGATAATTGTGGGATATAAGAACGCATAAATAAATAAAATAAATAATCAGTTAGTACAGCTACATTACTACATGCATGCTGATTAGTGTAGGAATAATGTGCGAGCCCTTACCGCCTACAAAATGGGTCGTGGTAAGTGCACACACACTAATTTTTTTTAATGTCCATGTGCTAATGGCAACAATAGCATATAGCCATTAATACATGAAACAGAAAAAGGTCACTTTTACAGCTGCAGTGAAAATGGCTTTAGTGCCTAGAGAAAATCAGTAAGAGCACAGTAAGACCACATTTTACCGCAGTTTAGTAAAAAGACCCCTTTGCCTCTTATGCATGATCTTGCAGAATAGTACGTTGGGCAAGTTCTTTTGTCCCTTCTTGATGATCTGCACAGAAACTGTGACTGGGGATCTGCCTTGATACTAGTATTGATCGATTTCTCGGCAGCCTTCGACACCGTGGATCATAATATCATGCTTACATGGCAGAAACAGGTATCAGTGCCACAGTATTTACTTGGTTCAAATCCTATCTGTCAGATAGACAACAATCAGTTCTGTTCAGCAACAGCACATCATCACCGTGGGCACTGGACTGTGGGGTGCCACAAGGATCCATAATTTCTCGCATTTTAGTTTATAGCTACCTCAAGCTTTTGTTTGAGTTGCTTCGGTCAATGGACACAAAATTTTACATCTATGCTGATAATGTGCAACTACTCATACCCACTGAACCAGATCTACCACCCACAGCTCTGAATAAACTGACATCCTGTGTATCCACAACTCAGCAATGGGCAAACAACAAAAAACTTTGCCTGAACACAAATAAAACAGAGATTCTTTGGGTACCAAACACAAGTAGACAATACCCGACCTCAAATTATCTTTTGGGAAGTATGAACTCCCTCTAAAATCACAGGTCAGGAATCTTGAGATACTGCTAGACTCATCTCTCACTCTGATCCCACAAATTCAAACAACCTTCAAAAATTGTCTCTATCACCTATGGCAGCTACAAAATCTCTCTCCATATATTGAAAAGACGCGTCTGACCACAGTGGTCCATGCCATGATAACGGTTAAAGGGAACTGGGAAGTGGACCAATGACTCCAGGGACACGGGATACTAATGTATAAAGTACCACTTTATTCACAGACTCAACACAGTACCATGTTTTGGCCACAGGCCTGCCTCAGGAGTCTTAAATGATTCTGGTACTGGAAATCAGTCTAGAGGTCAATTGGTCTTGAGAAAGACCTTTGTGATATGTAATAGATACTGAAACGTCTCTGTGTAGTTTTTTGTTGATAACATCATGACTAGATTACTGTAATTCCCTGTACACTGGCCAAACCACAAAGAGTTTGTATCAGCTCCAATTAGTTCAGAATGCTGCATCAAGACTAATAGAAGGCTGCAAGTGGTGTGACCACACCATACCCTTCCTGCAAAAGCTACACTGTCTACCAGTACCTTACAGGGCTAAATTTAAAGCTCTATGTTTGATTTTCAAGGTCCTCAGACAAAATGGACCAGCCTACTTAAAGAATAAGTTAGCCCTTTACACAACTTGGAAACCTCTAAAGACCTCTCAAGGATCATCACTATCTGTACACTTGTTAAAAGAAATTGTACAATGTGATACCCACCAGCAAGCTTTCTCAGGAGTAACCCTCATGTTCTGGAATTTACTCCCAGAGGGGCTACCTATAACTGGAGACTACCTCTACTTCAGAAAGTAGATGAAAGCCTGGCTTTTCTCCCAAGCCTTTAATACATAGTATGACTGACTATACACTCGTTCTTCACCTGGACTAGCTTGCTACACAAGCTGTAACTTAGATTAGCTCCTTATCTCTTGCTTAACTATACAAAGAACGTGCCTTCAGTTTATCTAACCTCAAATTATCCCAACTGACTCTGTACCACACATCTTGTTCCCATCATATATCTGCTCTTGGTCCCTCAGCTATATGGTAAGTCATATTATAGAAAATCCTTAGCATCTTATCTATGTTAGTTGAATGTTCTAATGCATGCTTATTAGGTGTGTCATTAGTATTATGCTAACATTGTATTATATCTCTAGTATTTGGTTTCCAGTGCAGTTAAATGTGTATATTTTTGATAGTGTTTCATGGTAGTTAGTTCTGTTATTAGGTTTTCAAGTTTACCTCATTTATTGTATTTATGTTTATTCTTGGTTATTTTACTTTTGTTAAGCTGTTAACAAAATTGTAAGTTTTATGTTAAACTGTACCTGCTGGACACTGCCTTGGGTGAATCTCTTCATAAAGGTGGTTAATAAATCCCAATAAATTAATAAAAATTAATTGTGAGATATTTGTGGGCATAGTTTGACTGTTTCATTTGGGGGGGGCAAAGGATGGGGTGGGGCATATTAGCATATTCATTTGCATTTATCATACATATTCATCATGGTTATTCCAAAAATAGCCAGCTCTTTCTCCCTCCCTTCCTTCCTTCTTTCCTCCTTACCCAGCACTCCCTCTTCCTCTCCAGTAGTATTTCCCCACCCCCTTTCCCATACCATGCCATTGTTGACCTTAGAAATGCATAGACTCTATATGTAGATCCTTCAAGAGGTAGTGTGTCATGATTTAGGCTCTAAAACCCAATCTTTCCACTGCAAGACACTATACACAAACTTGTGCAAAAACACACTCATAACCTTACCAAACCATAACAGCACTAATTCCAAGGTCAGGACGAGTAACAACCTTATGTGTGGAAAGGCAGCACTGTAATTATACTGGGCTCTAAAAACACCAATACACTATCTAGTGACAAAAAAGGGCTACAAATACTACACACTAGCAGAATATTGCACCTTGATCACACATGAAAAAACGCATGACACAACAGATATGACACAAGGAGCTAGAAATCAACAAATATGAAGGCAAAATACTGAACTGGAAAGTTACCTCAAAAGGTTAGACTAGGCATGCAGCAATACTAGAGAAATTGAAACTTACATGCAAAATATCACAGATGCACATTTCCAAAAGCTGACATATTCCAATTAATAAATTCTGAATAAAATACTTTTTTCTACCTTTGTTGTCTAAGCATTTAGTTTTTCTATTCGCTTTGGTCCCAGTGTCTTTTGTTTTATGCAGTGTCTTCTTTCCATTTGATATTTTTTCACTCACCATGTCCACCATCCTCCTATGTCCTTATGCGTCCTGTCTACCATCTGTAGCCCTGTCCCTATCCTTCCTCCAGTTTCAGCATCTGCCCTCAAAGTGTTCCAATCCAGCCCTTAAATTCAGCAGTTTACCCGCCATCCATATCCAGCATTTCTCCTCACTCCCCTCCCCTCCATCCATGTCCAGCATTTCTCCTCTCTCCCTTCCCCTCCATCCGTGTGCATCTCCTTCCTTTGTCTTTCCTTCCCTCCATCCTTGTCCAACATTTCTCCTCTCTTCCCTGTCCTCCACTCCATCCATGTCCAGCATTTCTCCTCTCTTCCCTCCCCTCCATCCATGTGCATCTCCTTCCTGATTTCCTTCCCCTCCAACCATCCATGTCCAGCAATTTTCCATTCTCCCCTGCCCTCTCCTCCATCCACCCATATCCAACAAATTTCCTCTTCCCTGCCCCCCCCATTCCTCCATCCATGTTCAGCAACTCTTCATTCTCCCCTTCCCTCTCCTCCATCTATATCCAGCAAATTTCCTCTCTCTTCTGCCCCTCCATCCATCCATGTCCAGCAATTCTCCTCTCTCCCTTGCCCTCCCCTCCATGTTCAGCGATTTCTCTTCTCTCCCCTGCCCTCCCCGCCCATCCATGATCAACGATTCTCCTTTGCTCCCTATCCTCTCCTCCCATCCATGATCAGTGATTCTCCTCTGTCCCTCCCCTCCATGTCCAACGATTTTTCCTCTCTCTCCTGCCCTCTCCCCATTCATGCTGATCGATTCTCCTCTGCCCTCCCCTCCTATCCATGTCCGATTCTCCTTTGCTCCCTATCCTCCCCTTCCATCCATGTCCAGTGACTTGCCTCAGCCTCCCCTTTTCAGTCCCTGAGTTTGAGTTTCAACCCAACCCCACCTGCCCGCCCTCAGCTCCCCAACAGTCCTCCTCTCTTCTCCTGCCGCCCTGCGTTTAAACCTTTTTTTTAAGTTGCAGCAGTGGCAGTGAAAAAAAAGCAACACAGCAGGATCGCCTCCAGCCTTTCCCTTCCCTCTCAGTGTCCCGCCCTCACGGAAACAGGAAATACATCATCAGAGGAAGGCGGGACACAGAGGGAGGGGAAAGACTCGAGGCGAGCCTGCTGTGCTGTTTTTCTTTCACTGCTGCCGCTGCGACATAAAAGGTTTAAACACAGGGCGGCAGGAACAGAGAGGAGGGCTGTCGGTGAGCTGAGGGCAAGCAGGGGGACCAAGAGGGGGAGGCAATGCCCCCCTCGCCCTCCCCAAACTACACCCATGGAGATACTGTCTCTTGAGGGATCTTAAATACAGTTGAATTGTTTCTATAGATTTCTAAAGGGGGGAAGTTGTCATTGTTGTCTACAGTTAATTTGGGTTATTTTACCACACGCCTGGTTATCTTAGCACAGGTACTCATTTTATGCAATCAGATCTTGTGTCAAAATAACCCGAGTTGTGGTAAAATAACCTGGTAAAATATGTTTAAAGACTTTCTATTTGGCTATTCAGTTCAGCTACAATGATCTATGATACTATGTTCTCCAAATACAAAAAATATCTGTTTTTTTAAAATATTTCAATTCATTGTTTTCTTTTATTAAAATTCTCTTTTGTAATACTTACCCTACTATATGGCTCCTTTTTTTAGGAATATAATGAGCGTCTTAGCAATTAGAGCACACTAAGTTTTAGCGTGCATTAAAAATGCTAGTGCACCATCATAAAAGACACCCCCCCCCCCCCCCCCCCCCCCCCCGCATAGTGCATTTTGAATCTTCTTATATTGGAATTGGGAAGAAACTGAAAACTTTTTTATTTGATGATTAAGATCTTGTTGTTATAATTGTTTACTTTGGGGCTCATGTTCAAAAGAGAAAAACATCCAAGCAGTGGCATTAATCTGAATTTGGACATTTTTCTCACAAAAATGTCTAAATTGGTATTTTCGAAAACCAATTATTAGATGTTTTCTATGACATCCTTTAGAAGTGCGTTCAATTTATAAGGGGGCATGTTAAGGGTGAGATCTGGGCATTGTTTTTTGTTTTGTTCCATTATGGCAGAAAAGTGTCCAACACTTGGACATTTTTCTGCCATAATGGAACAAAACAAAAAACATCCAGGGCTATAAGTTGGACGTTTTGGTCTAGACCTGTTTTATTAATGAATAAGCCAAAAAGAAGTGCCCTAAATTACCAGCTGACCGCTGGAAGGAATCAGAGATGACTTCCCTTACTCCCCCAGTGGTCACAAACCCACTTCCTCCCCTCCCCCCCAAAAAAACAAATGTGATTAAAAACATTACTTACCAACCTCTATGCCAGATGTTATTCTCAGGTCCATTAGAGCAGCATGCAGGTCCCTAGAGTAGTCTAGTGGTGGGTGCAGCACACTGCAGACAGGTAGACCCAGGCTCATACCTCCCCTACCTGTTACACTTATGGTGGAAACTATGAACTCACCAGAAACTCACTGTACCCCACATATAGGTGCCCCCTTCACCCGGTTTGATTTTGTGCATTTTTCACTTGGACAGTTTTTTTTTTTTTCAAAAATGAACCAAAAAGATAAATGCACAGAGCACAGAAACATCTAGCAAATTGACATTTTTGGAAAAAATTTGAGACGTTTTTCTGTTTTGAAAATGGCTAAATTCCCCACTTGAATTTTGAACGTTTGTAGCAAAATGTCCAAAGTTGGACTTAGATATCATATCAAAAATGACCCTCTTTATATCTTATGATGTTTTTAATTGCTTTGCAACAATTTAATTTGATCTGACTTGTTGTAAACCATAGTGAACCCTGACAAGGGGATACAGCGGTAAATAAACAATAAATTGAAATTGACTCAACTGAAGCCCACATTGATAACTTTCCTTCTTAGTGCTGATAAGTGTTTGAAATAATTGTATTTGATTATATAAATTATCTATAATGCATAAATCCAGTGGCGTACCAAGGGAGGGGCAGTGGGGGCGGTCCGCCCCGGGTGCACGCCACTGGGGGGTGCCGCACGCCTGTTGACCGAGTCCGCTCATTCCCTCCCTACTGCTCCCTCTGCGCGGAACAGGTTCCTGTTCCGGGGCAGAGGGCGCAGGAGGGAGGGAACGAACGGACTCGGCCAACAGGTGCGCAGCACTCCCAAGCAGATAAAAATGCACCCGGGGGGGGAGGGTGTAATTTCACCCAGGGGGCACGCTGCTCCCGTGGGGGGGCACATTGGCGATCCGCCCCGGGTGTCAGGCAGCCTAGGAACGCCACTGCATAAATCCATTTTTAGGTGCACATTAAGGCAGGATGTATGCTAAGAAATTCTATAATGACTGTTCCATGTCGAACTGCCATTATAGAATACTAGCATTAGTCTGCAGTTTCACACCTGACTTCAGGTGCAAGCACTTGCGCCATGGCACAGGCTGGTATAAGTGCTCACGCTTAACAGTGTAACCCCTAGTAGTCTATAACCTGTGCACTTAACTTCTGGGCAGTCCCCTGACCTGTCCATTGCCTCCCACATCCACACTCCCAAGAAGTTGGGCATGATAGAGTTTATATGCACAACTTCTAGAAAAGCAATGAAAAGCAGTTGGGTGCACACCTGTTAATTAGTGTTGATTAGCACCAATTAACACCAATTTAAGCCAATAATTGGCTGTTAACTCCAGTTAACAAATGCAACCATTGATCCTGGGGAACTGAGTTTGATTCCCACTGCAGCTCCCTGTGACTCTGGGCAAGTCACTTAACCCTCCATTGCCCCTGGTACAAAATAAGCACCTGAATATATGTAAACCGCTTTGAATGTAGTTGCAAAAACCTCAGAAAGGCGGTATATCAAGTCCCATTTCCCCTTTCCCTTTCCCAATAGATACAGGAGTGTGGTAGCCGTGTTAGTCCACTCTTAAGGTTATCAATAGAAATCAAACAAAATAAAACATGGAAAAGAAAATAAGATGATACCTTTTTTATTGGACATAACTTAATACAATTCTTGATTAGCTTTCGAAGGTTGCCCTTCTTCCTCAGATCGGAAATAAGCAAATGTGCTAGCTGACAGTGTATATAAGTGAAAACATTCAAGCATTACTATGACAGTCTGACAGGGTGGGAGGAGGGGGGTGTACTATGACAGTCTGACAGGGTGGGAGGAGGGGGTCTCTGTTGATCACCCTCCCGTCACCTATCCACACCCACCCTGTTAGAATATCAATGATATGCTTTGATGTCCCCATGCATACTTCCTACCCACCCCCCTCCTCCCACTCTGTCAGACTGTCATAGTAATGCTTGAATGTTTTCACTTATATACACTGTCAGCTAGCACATTTGCTTATTTCCGATCTGAGGAAGAAGGGCAACCTTCGAAAGCTAATCAAGAAATGTATTAAGTTATGTCCAATAAAAAAGGTATCTTATTTTCTTTTCCATGTTTTATTTTGTTTGATTTCTATTGATAACCAATAGATACAGAAATAACAGGTTTAAACTACATGTGTGCCCGTCACTGAGTGCCCTTTTACCAAGCTGCAGCAAAAAGGGGCCTGCACTGGCGTCAGTGTGTGTGTTTCACGCATGTCAAGGCCCCCTTTTAAAACTGTGGGTAAAAAAGAAGTCTCTTTCCTGCAGGAAATGGCCGTGCGGCACACACAGCCATTTCGGGGGCAGCCCTTACCACCACCCATTAGGTAACCGGGCAGCGGGTGGCATTACCTGATTGTCACCAGATACACGCCAGTGGTACAAAAATAAATATATTTTTGTAGCACTGGATAGGATGGCACGTTAGGGGTGGGAAGTACCGCCAGGGCTGCTGCGGTAGCCTGGCGGTACTTCCTGTTTAGCGAGTGGTATGCCTGCATTAGGCTTACAACTGTTAAGTAAAAGGGGCTCTAAGTCAGGGTCTTTGATTTAGGGTGACTTGTGCACACATATCTATTAGGAGAGGATATGGTTGCATTTATTAATATGGTTCTCTTCTAATTGGTAGTCAACTCAAATTAACAGCCAATTATGAAACTAAGTTGCAACACAACTGACTATTAATTGTGCACACAAATTTTCATAGTAGCCATAAATTTGGGCACACATGTTTATAGAATTAGGGGGTTAATGTAAGTGCTATGTGATTAACTAATAATTGGATCCCTTCCTCCTCCTCACCAGCACACTTCTCCTACTTAACTGTTAAACATTAACCAAACACATTGTCCAGTTAAAATATAACCAGTCAGTAGCCTAGGATATTTTAAAGAAACAATTTCGCTGCTTAACTCCTGATAACTGACTAAATTGTTTTGAATAGTGATTCCACTATGTTTTCTTACCCCTTGCATTAATCTTGGAAGGTAATTTATTTTCAATTACCCCTCTGTGCACCCCCCCCCCCCCACCTCTAGAAAGCTATCATCAGCCTGTTGCTTGCCTAGCTTAACTACAGTCAATCCAAACGAAGATCTTACTTTCTAACAGGCCGATGATCAGAAGCAAACATAGGCGCTAGAGGCTGTTAGTGCCATACTACTACTACTACTTAACATTTCTAGAGCGCTACTAGGGTTACGCAGTGCTGTACAGTTTAACAAAGAAGGACAGTCCCTGCTAAAGGAGCTTACAATCTAAAGGACGAAATACTAGTGCCTATGCTTCCTACCACCCCATGATCAGAGCCCCCGAGTGCGTGAAACAATGCGCTCATGGGCTCTGAATGCAACAGCAGGCAGATGATCAAAAGCCCCGCTCTGTTCCAAACAGCACTCTAAAAATAGCGCTGGAACAGCGCAGGGTGTTATTGGACCTATGATCAAAGATAATTACAAGCAAATTTAAGCACACAATTCTCTCTGATCATGGGGTAGAAGTGCGGGAGGATTGTGCCTGCTCAGGCGCTCAGGCACAATCCCCCCGCACTTGTGTGACAGGTCTGGTCTGTCAAAAGCCCAGACCTGTCGAACACAGGGACTGGAGGTCCATAGGACCACCAGACCCGCAACTACCCCTGCCCCGAGCAAAGCAAAACGGGGGCTGGAGGTCTGGTGGACCTCAGATCCCCCCCCCCCCGACACAGGTTCAGGGAGGGCTAGAGATCCGGTGGGTCTCCAGCACCCCCTAACCCCCACCCAACAAAGTATGAAGTCCCTGGTGGCCCAGTGGGTGACAGACAACCCCCCCCCCCAGCGATAGTCCCCCTGACTCCAGTCCCCCCAACCTTCCCCAGCATTGGAAAGAAGTCCCTGGTGGCCCAGTGGGCCGCGGTGAATCTCCCAACTCCCCCTACCTTGGGTTGGAGGAGGGAGGTGGCCTCCCTCCTCTTCCTTCGGCGCCACCTGCAAAATGGAGGCACCCAGCCCTGCCCAGCGTATCCTGGGATACGCTGGGCAGTGCTTCACACCATATAAGGGAGAAACTCGTTTCACGCACTCTGAGGCTCTGATCATGGGGCGGTAGGAAATGTAGGCGCTAGTATGGTGCTAACAGCCTCTAGCACCTGCGTTTGTTTCTTATCATCGGCCTGCCCCATCCAACGCAACCCAGGATACACTGGGCAGGGTTGGGCGGCAACGAATTAACAGGAGGGAGGCCACCTCCCTCCTCCAACCCAAGGTGGGGGGTGGGGGTCGATCACGGCCCACTGGGCCACCAGGAACTTCTTTCCAATGCTGGGGGATTAGGGGGGCTGGAGACCCACCGGATCTCAAGCCCCCCCCCCCCCCCGAACTGTTCCAGCGCTATTTTAGAGCACTGTTTGGAACATCGCAGGGCTCTTGATCATCTGCCTGTCAGCTGTTTGTCTTGAACTAACATTTTGTCTTCTAGTTCAAATTTCAATTCCCAACATTCTGCACCTTAATTCTGAACTCCATTGCTCTTGGGGACAGTGAGTTCTGTAACCCCCATCTCTAGGATGTTAACATCGTAAGTATGAGTTACTTGCCTACTTTCAGCCATGGTAACAGCGACTTGCCTCACAGGGGTGTAGAGTGATATGCTGAATTCAAGAATACTGCATATTCAGAAATATAAAAATTGCCTGAAGATACTTGCCCATCATAATAAGCTCTGAGAAGCAGATGTTGTACCTGTCCTCCACCTAAAGTACAAAACCAGCTTAAACAAAAGAAATGTTGAATAGAGGCCAATCACCTGTCAGCGGATTAAATGAATGCACAGCTGACTGATTCAATGGAATACACAACTGAGACGTCACCCATCAGTTGATTAAATGGAATACACAACTTCTGACTGCTGATGGGCATAAAAGTGTTCATGAGAATATCTCACTAACCCCCCCAGAAGGAGTATCAGGGGTTAAGGATGTAAGCAGGAAATAGGTTATCAAGAGAAATCAAACAAAATAAAACATGGAAAAGAAAATAAGATGATACCTTTTTTATTGGACATAACTTAATACATTTCTTGATTAGCTTTTGAAGGTTGCCCTTCTTCGTCAGATCGGAAATAAGCAAATGTGCTAGCTGACAGTGTATATATAAGTGAAAACTCACCTATCCACACCCATCCTGTTAGAATATCAATGATATGCTTTGATGTCCCCATGCATACCTCCGACCCACCCCCATCCTCCCACCCTGTCAGACTGTCATAGTAATGCTTGAATGTTTTCACTTATATACACTGTCAGCTACGTAGCACATTTGCTTATTTCCGATCTGACGAAGAAGGGCAGCCTTCGAAAGCTAATCAAGAAATGTATTAAGTTATGTCCAATAAAAAAGGTATCATCTTATTTTCTTTTACATGTTTTATTTTGTTTGATTTCTATTGATAACCTTAAGAGTGGACTAACACGGCTACCACACTCCTCTACTTAAGCAGGAAATAGAAAAGAATAGGCTAAGCAACTTGTGTCTTGTGAATGTGATTTTAAAAAATACAGGAAAGAGGGGGAAACCCCTAGGCAAAACCCACTCTAAACACACAATTATATAGCTGATATTATTGTTGATATTTCCCAATCATAGGAGGAAAAAGACCTGCTCAAACACCATTTCTCAAACTTAGTGTCTGGCATCATAGACTCAGATTTAAATCATCGGCTGCGTGTAACTGGGGCTCCCACACTACCTGGATGATCTAGCAATTTATCTGGCTCCCCAGGGCTTATCAGGAGGAAATTTTTGTTTAGCCTGTAAACACATTTTTGTTTAGCAGAGACTGTGAGGGAGGTTGGGGTGTCAAGTCTACCTGATTTGGAGCCCCTGAAGTTATGCACCTTAAGCCTCCCAAACAGCTGCGCGAAGCTCGATGGCCGAACTCACCAAAAATGGCGTCGCCTGGAGAAGAGACCGCTCACCAGCTTTCTGGTGCCCTAGTGAAGGAGATATCGGCCTTGGTGGTGGCGACACTTGAGGATAAGCTAAACAAATCAAGGTCCCAAGAAACAGCAAGGCAAACAATCCGCAAACTCCAAGATGGAAAACAGAAAAGCAGATCAGTAGTAGATATAAATAAACAAATTACACACGGCAATGGAAGAGATTTGAGAGAATTTCGACTCCCATGTGAAGTGCCTTGATGACTCTGAGGCCCTGATTTCAGCCCAGGAACACCTCATGACTTATCTGCAGGAGCAGGTGACGTAGCTTCGCTCAGACGAGCAGCTCCAGGTGCGTGCTGAAGACCATGAAAACCACATGAAAAGAAATAATGTGAGGCTGATTGGTTTGTCGGAGGAGGTGACTAAGTAGGAGCTGTGCCATATTTTTGAAACCTGGCTGCCTGAACACTTGGCGGTTCAAAATTGTGTGTGAGTGTGCTCACCGGTTGGGCCAGCAGAGAGAAAGATCGCTGAGGCTCCAACCCATGATCGCCAAATTTCTCAACTGGGCTGACAAGAAAAGCATCATGCGGGCTTGAGCTTTGGCATATCAAGGGCATAAGTTGTTACTGTTTAATGATTACTCAGCCAAGTGGCCCAGAGCCAGAAGAAAATGGCCCCCATTTGTGTAGAACTTCATAATCGTAAAATTTTATTTTCTTTACAGTACCCGGCCAAATTGCGGGTCAGGCATGAGGGCAAAGTCCTCTTCTTCACTTCAGTGGAAAAGGCCCGGAAGTTTGTGAACCATCTGCCCCAGGCTACCTGATCGTTGGCTGGCTGGTAGCTTGGAACCATGTGGAGACTGGTCACTGCTTCTGCAGAATTTACTGTGTGTTGCTATTTTACTCCTTGGTGTTTACAGCCTCCTGTGCACTTTGATCTTTTGGGAGCCTGGGACCCAGCATGGTGCACTGGGAGGTTAAATATATGACTCTATCAGGCTTATTTTCGAAAGAGAAGGGCGCCCATCTTTCGACACAAAGGGCGTCCTTCTCCCAGGGTCTCCCAAATCAGCAAAATCAAAAGCCAATTTTGGACGTCCTCAACTGCTTTCCGTCGCGGGGATGACCAAAGTTCATGGGGGCGTGTCAGAAGCATAGCGAAGACGAGACTGGGGTGTGCTTAACACATGGGCGTCCTCGGCCGATAATGGAAAAAAGAAGGGCGTCCCTGACAAACACTTGGGCGACTTTACTTGGTCCTTTTTTTTTTTACAACCAAGCCACAAAAATGTGCTCTAAATAACCAGATGACCACCAGAGGGAATCGGGGATGACCTCCCCTTACTCCCCCAGTGGTCACTAACCCCCTCCCATCCTAAAAAAAATTTTAAAAATATTTTTCCAGCCTCTATGCCAGCCTCAAATATCATACCCAGCTCCATGACAGCAGTATGCTCCTGGACGCAAGGGGGTTGTCGTTACATACTGTAGGTTATTTGATTGAACTGGAGGGCCAACATTTTCCCACTTTTGAGACTATCAAGCGAGCGTGGAACCTGTCAAACAAGCAGTTTTTTCAATTCCTACAAGTGAGGGATTATTATCAAAAGCTGGTGCGATCTGTGGGTTCCTCAGTGAGTTTCACAGCTTTAGACAAAATATTTCTTGCTATGCCGGCTTCCTCCAACAGACTTTCTCAGTGGTATCAAACTATATCAGATAATAGAGGGGCTCCTCATTTGGAGGGGCTGGCCTCACTTTGGAGTACAGAGCTGGAGGAAGTAATTTCTCAGGAGCACTTGGGAGAGGCCTTCAAGATTATTCCCAACATAACAGCGAATGTGGCCCGCCAGGACATCCAGTATCGCATACTTTACAGAGTACACATAACTCGACAGCATGGGAAAGAGATGGGTTTCTGGGAGGATGGCCATTGCATAAAATGCTGTACTGCTGTGGGTACTCTACTCCATTCCTTTTTGGAATGCCCAGCACTCTCGAAGCAATGGAAGCACTCTCTGGTGGTTATTGAACAATCCCTGCAGCGGCCCTTTGAATGGTCATATACTACGCTACTACTGTGTGATGTAGGACAGCTCAGGGAGGAGGGATTAACCGATACCCAATGTCAATTTGTTCTATTAGCCACATAGTTAAAAAATGCATCTTGCAATCTTGTGTGGACCCGGCACCTCTATCGGCAGCTAAATGGCATTACTTGATGAAGGAGATGGTGGACTGGGTGTCTCTCCAACATTCTTCCATCATTTCAAGGCGGCATTGGCTGTATTGAGACATTTGGAAGAATTACTCTACAAGGGGTATTGTTGCAGGGACTGGAGAGTACTGGGACTCCTAGAAGGGAGACTTCTTTTTTTTTTTTTTTGTTACATTTGTACCCTGCGCTTTCCCACTCATAGCAGGTTCAATGCAGCTTACATATTATATACAGGTACTTATTTGTACTTGGGGCAATGGAGGGTTAAGTGACTTGCCCAGAGTCACAAGGAGCTGCCTGTGCCTACAGTGGGAATCGAACCCAGTTCCCCAGGACCAAAGTCCACCACACTAACCACTAGGCCACTCCTCCACTGAAGGCGAGTGGGCAGTGGAGACCTGGGGAGGGAGAGGGAGAGGGAGGGGGATGGGGGTGGGGAAATGGGTGGGGCTGATTTAAGAAAAGCCGGGGGGAAGTATGGTTTTGTTAACACAGTACATTTTTTGATCTTCGTTGGGTTATGAGCCTTTATAATTGAAGTTTGTTCAGTCGATTCGTTATGTGCTTAGTAACTTTTGTGATGATTGTAAGATGTTGCTTCTGCCCTGGCATCAATAAAAACATAAAAAGAAATATATGAAAAATTATCACCAGTCATTAACAGTAGCCAAAAAACTATATTTCTCGCAAAGCATTAGAGGCTGCCAATTCAACCATGCAACTTTTCAGCATAGTAGAAGTCTTACTGCAAGCCCCACAACAGAATCAGCCTGCTCCTCTCTTTCTAATGGGACTTCAACAACATTGATTAAGAGTTTATGTACCATATTGAGCAGGGATGGACAAACTACAGCCTGCAGGCCAAAACTAGGATACACAGTCATTTATTTTCCAGCCTACTCACATTCTGTAGATTTGCTTTACCACTGCCCTGTCAATAGTCTGTCTCCATGGCAGCCTTGCAACATCATCTTTGAAGAACTGTGCAGAGTAATTCTATAAGAAGTGGTTTATATTGAGGCACCAATTCCTTTATAGAATGCTAATGTCACCAGTTAAATATGCACATATGTTTTTACATGTGAGCAATTCCATCACCCATAGAACTGGTGTAAATGCTTAGATTACTGCAACTTGTTTCTCACAGGTCTCCCACTAAACCATCTCTCTCCCCTTCAATCTGTTCAAACTTTTGCTGCACAACTTACCTTTCGTAAATGTCGCTATACTCTTCTTCAAGTCACTTCATTGGCTCCCTATCCACTTCTGTACACTGTTCAGATTCCTCTTACTGACTTATAAGTGCATTTGTTCTGCAGCTCCTCAGTATCTCTCCACTCTGATCTCTCCCTACACTCTTCCCCAGGAACTCCTTTCATCAGATAAGTTTCTCCAATCCGTACCCTTCTGCTCCACTGCCAACTCCAGATTCTGTTTCTTTTATCTTGCTGCACCCTATGCCTGGATTAGACATCTTGAGCTGGAGCGTCAAGCTCCTTCTCTGGTCATATTCATATCTAGGCTAAAAGCCCACCTTTTTGAGGCTTTTAACTTGACTCATAAGTACATAAGTATTGCCATACTGGGACAGACCGAAGATCCAACAAGCCCAACATCCTATTTTTAACAATGGCTAATCCAGGTTACAAGTACTCAGCAAAATCCCAAAACAGTACAATACATTTTAGGTTGCTTATCCTAGAAATAGGCAGTGGATTTTCCCCAAGACTTTTCTTTTAGGAAACTATCCAAACTTTTTTTTTTAAAACCCTGCTAAGCTAACTGCTTTTACTACATTCTCTGGCAATGAATTCCAGAGTTTAATTATACGCTGAGTGTAGAATTATTTTCTCTGATTCATTTTAAATGTACTACTTTGTAGCTTCATTGTGTGCCCCCTAGTCCTAGTATTTTTGGAAAGAGTAAACAAGTGATTCACGTCTACCCGTTCCACTCCACTCATTAATTTATAGACCTCTATCATATCTCCCTTCAGCCGTATTTTCTCCAAGCTGAAAAGCCCTAGCCGCTTTAGCTTTCCTCATAGGGAAGTCGTCCCATCCACTTTATCATTTCTGTTGCCATTCTCTGTACCTTTTCTAATTCCACTATATCTTTTTTGAGATGTGGTGACCAGAATTGCACACAATATTCTAGGTGCAGTCGCACCATGGAGCGATACAAAGGCATTATAATGTCCTCATTTTTGTTTTCCATTCCTTTCCTAATAATACCTATCATTCTATTTGCTTTCTATTTGCTCCTATTCACCTGTTCAGTACACATAATCATTCCCATGATAGCTTCCCAATCTCTTCTTTGTCCTGTTTGTCTGTCTTGAATAGATTGTAAACTTTGTTGAGCAGGGACTGTCTCATACATGTTTTATATACAGCCCTACGTACATCTAGTAATGCTACAGAAATAAGTGGCAGTAATAGCAGTGTGTCTAGATTGTAGAGATACCCACCTAGATTATAGTATTCTATAATTTACATTTAGAAATGTGAGCCCTGCCCACGCTCTATCTATATTCCGCTTATATGAACATCCACCTGCAAATTATGCACCATTGAATAGCACATATCTGGATCACTGCAATTTACATGCATATATGCTCACATATACTAGTAATACTGCATTTATGTGCATGTTTTGCTGTCTACATCTAGGTGGATCCTTATAGAATTATCCCCAAAATGTCTACTTTTCACACACTGAGACAGGCACATCATCAAAGGTAGATATTTCAGGCCTTTGATGAGGCAGTAGTATGATGTTCCAACAAAGATCAGCACCCTGATTTATGATAAGGGGATGTGACTAAGCTGCAAATGAATAAACCGAATGCAAATCTCAATGACACTTGTTTTAACTGTGGACCTGAATTACAAGTATCCCCCCAAAAATTGTCTGCTGTTACTGCTGGTACTTTAAAGTTTAAAACACACCAGTAATTAATTCTACTATCTGGTATTAATTGAGTGAAAAACCAAGCTAGGCAAAAGTTAATTCTACCTTTATCTATCCTGTAATTAAGATTAGTAAGAGCTTTAGAATTTCTTAGGTCTGCTTTTTAGCGAATGATAGTGGAAAAGTTGTGCCCTGACTTAAAATGTTAAAAATCAAAGCTCTCTGGTATGCCTACTTTGATAATTACACACATGTGCTTCCTATAATATTTTAAAGGAAAAGTCATTCCTCTTCTGCTTGTGTATTTTATCAGGGAAATGTTAGCACTGTTTGGAACAGTACGTTACAATGACAGAATATTTTTTTGTAACATTTTTACCTGACCAGGGCTGGCTCAAGGCATGGAGCAAAGGGGAGATATTCAAAGCAAACTGAGTTTGCAATATTTCATTTAGTGCAAATTATTGTGCGCAAAATGCACAAAGGGCCTCGGCACTGCTTGTATTGTTCACAGAAAATGTTATGCAAATCTATGAAAATGAGCTCATTTGTATTAAAATGAGCATTCCATATGATGCACAGATGTTTCCGAGCAATGCACACAGGTAGGAGCGCCTACCTGCAACATTCAAAAATTTCCGACAGGTCTGAGCTGTCATTGTATAAGGGTGACTTCTTAGTGGAGCAGTCTGCTAGCATTTTTTTAATAGTATCTGCATGCACGTGTGGGAAATGTGCCACAAGTGGGAAATATGCCATCTGCATGTGTATATGTTCAGCCCGTCGGAAAGTAGTGTGCTTGCATTTTTTAATAGTATCTGCATATGTGTGGGAAATGTGTCCTATCCGTGTATTGTCTGTGGAGAAATGTACTATATGTGTGTATTATATGTGTGTGTGTTCTGCACATAGCAGTGTCATAGAACAATAAACAAACAATGAATCAATCCTCATGAACACATATCACATCAGACAATGCATGCATATGACATCTATCTATGGTGCATGCAAAAAAGGTTTGCTTTACAGCAGGAGACTACCACAAAGGCTGTCAGGATCATTTTCTCGTGCTAGAAAACTTTGCCGCAATAGAGGCATGTATTTTACAAGTACATGTATCTTGCGCTCTGAAAAGTGCTTACATCTTGCATTTGTCTGCAACAGATATGGATGGAAGTTTCATCCTGCATTTTCTACAGGAGTATGAAGGTGGTGAGCCAGGGGGAGAGGAAAACCAGGAAAGGTACAGCAGCAGCCTCTAGTTAGGCCTTTGCATGCCCGACCCCAGAGGCATGTGTATTGCATGCAGGTAGCCTTGGAAGAACGGTCGGACCAAAAAGTGGAGTATGACTACCGTTTAACCAGAACTGCTATTTATGAGCTATATGAGGACATCAGAGCTGATATGTTCCCAGAAGAGGAAGACCAACTGTGAGAGTTAAAACAGGACTTTTTTCAGATTGCTGATATACCTAACATCTTGGGTGCCATTGACTGCATCCATGTGCTATTCATTCGCAGCCGCAAGCTTGGGTGCTGCTTGAACATCCAGGTGGTCTGTGATGCTAAGCTGAGGATGCTGTGTCCAAGTTCCCTGAAAGCTACCATCACTCATACATCCTTGCAAACTCTGCCCTCAGGCACAAATTTGTGGATGGTAAATTCAGTCATGGATGGCTACTGGGTGAGTGTTATTGTGCCAACTTTTCAAAAACTTGAGTAATTGATACGTTATACATCACTAATTAACAATTGTGTTCATATAGGGGATTGTGGATATGGATACAAGTCATGGTTGATGATCCTGTTCCCAGCACCCCATATGGAAGCAGAGAAGCAGTAGGACAGCGTCAAGGGTACCATCAAGTGTACTTTTGAGGTAGTAAAGAGCCAGTTCCACTCCTTGCATCTCTCTGGAGGATCCTTGCAGTATCCACCTAACAAGATGGCAGACATTGTGACGATGTGCTGCATGCTCCATAACATTGCACTGAGACATCAACTTGAGACCACTGACAATGTGCCACCATAGTTGGACATCTGCCCTCCAGGTACGAGATCAGATATCACCAGGAGAAATGTGATGTGATGGAAGCTGACTGAAGAGTACTTCACCTGAGAGCTGCTGCCTGTATAGTTTTATTCTGTATTGTGCTTGTTTTGTTGTGGTTTTTTGATATTGCAAAATATACCAATAGTATGCTGTATTAATAAAATGCTTTCCATGTTTTAATGGATTGTTATCCAAGAAAAAATAAAATGATTTTGGGAGTATAAAAGATAGACAGGGCCCCCTCAAGAGCAGGGTCAAAAGATGGCTCCAGAGGTTAAGGAGGATAGACATCAGCTAGCTCCACTTTTTGTGATGGGAGTAAAACCTGGATTGGCCTGTTTGTCAGTCCTCCTTGACCTGGGGCCATGATGATAAGATAAGGGAGCAATGGTGAGATGTGTACCTGGGAGCATTTATTTGAAGTCCACTGCCTAGGATGTCTGCGTGGCCAGTCTACTAAGAATGCTGGCTCCTCCTACATCCCAATGGCTTGATTTTGTGCATTTTTCACTTGGCCGTTTTTTTTTTAATGGACCAAAAAGATAAATGCACATCTAGCAAATAGCCATTGTCGAAAAATATAGACGTTTTTCTATTTTGAAAATGGCTATATTCTCTACTTGAATTTTACACATTTTTAGCAAAACGTCCAAAGTTGGACTTAGATGTCATATCAAAAATGCCCCTCCACGTAACATGTGAATCCATCCTATGTTGTGTCCCAACTCTGCCTATGTGTACGTTCATCTGTAAGATACTGCATATTTACAAAATAGTATTTAGGTTGGATTTTGACATTTGCACAAATATTTGTCATTATTCTAAACATTTGTGCATGTGTAATCGACACATGAATGCTAGTGCCCACTTTATAGAATTACTTCCTAAATGAGTGAAGGCATTTTTAAAGAACTTCAAAAATAATTAAAGGACCTAAGCAGTTAGCCAGCATGGTAAAAAGCCTGTGGTAGCATATAGGCAGGTCATGGGTAGAGATGGGCTTAGCAGACTGACCTCTAACAATAGTACCACAACACAACTGCTAGGGATCAGAGCTGCCATTTGGGACCCAGGACACGAATGGGGCAGGAGTGGAGCAGGATTGTTCTTGCCCTATACACTAGACGATCAGGCATTTATTTGGTAAAATGCAAGGGAGATAGGGAAAAGGTTGGGTCTTACATTATGGGGGGAGGGCAGGCTTTATCTTAGGAATGGGCTCATCTGAGGAAGGATTGGATCAGTGGAGTGGGAGCTTAATTTGTGTTTAAAGAATCAGAATGGGGAAAGAAGAGGATTCACAGTGACTTTTTTTCTTAACTATGGGGCAGTGCTGGGGTAGCATGTTATATGTATTAGCCAGTGTGGCTGCACTAGCACTGTCTGTCAAAGCATATAAGATAGGCCATGTGGTAAATGCAGGGCAGATGCTTACCATGCCCCCTGCATTCCATGCACATGCTTTGATCTTACCATACCTTAAGGTGCAGTGAGTGCGAACACTTACCACACTTTAGTAAACATGCCTTTAAATTTGACATACACATTTGTGACTAAATTTACAAATGATTTGATTATTGCAGTGTTTTGTTCATTTAATTCCTTGTACATTCCCTTAATTTAATAAACTATTTCCAATAAATTGTCCAACTAGATCAGACATGAACAGCAGCATATTCTTAATTTCTTGCAACACTGCACTTGAAACCACTAGCTGAACTATGAAGAAGTGGATCAGATTTAATTTTCAAAAAAGTGTATTCCTGAAAGCTGAGATAATCAATCACTGTAAATTTGACTTCCTTTGGTCAATGATGCCTGAAAATTACTTCCTACTAAAAAAAAAAAAATCATGGCAGAATTAACTTCGAATTTTTCCGCAAACAGGTTTGGCACAAATCCAGAACAATACTGATGATAATATTTAGAGCATGGTAGAAGTAACGTACTGGTTAGTCCAAAGGACTATGAATAAGAACCACCACGGTTCAAATCCAGCTTCTCCTAGTCACAATTGTCGTGTCTTTGGCCATGTCACTTTTGAGGAAAGTTATCAACAGGCTACTGTTAAGACATGTTATTTTACTGTAAACCCCAGTTATTAGTAATTAGCATGCTTATTTTCAAAAGTGATCGCTGGCCATCTTCCGACACTAATCGGGAGATGGCCAGCGATCTCCTGAACCCAGCCAAATCGGTATAATCGAAAGCCGATTTTGGCCAGGTTCAACTGCTTTCCATCGCAGAGCCGGTGAAACATCAAGGGGGCGTGTCGGCAGGGTAGTGAAGGCGGGACAGATGTGGGATGGGGGCATGCTCATGAAATGGCCGGCTTCGCCTGATAATGGAAAAAAAGCCAGGCTTGACGAGCATTTCGCCGGCTTTATTTGGTCCCTATTTTTTCACGACCAAGCTTCAAAAAGGGGCCCCAACTGACCAAATGACCACCGGAGGGAATCGGGGATGACCTCCCCTTACTCCCCCAGTCGTCACCAACCCCCTCCCACCCTAAAAAAACAAAAAAAAAACTTTTCTGCCAGCCTGAAATGTCATACCCAGCTCCCTGACAGCAGTATACAAGTCCCTGGAGCAGTTTGTAGTGGGTGCAGTGCACTTCAGACAGGTGGACCCAGGCCCACCCCCTCTACCTGTTCCACTTGTGGTGGTAAATGGGAGCCCTCCAAAACCCACCCAAAACCCACTGTACCCACATGTAGGTGCCCCCCTTCACCCCTTAGGGCTATGGTAATTGTGTAGAGTTGTGGGGAGTGGGTTTTGGTGGGGGTTGGAGGGCTAAACAGCCAAGGGCTGGGAGCTATGCACCTGGGAGCTATTTTTATTATTTTTTTTTTTTAGAAGTACCCCCTAGGGTTCCCGGTTGGTGTCCTGGCATGTCAGGGGGACCAGTGCACTACAAATGCTGGCTCCTCCCACGACCAAATGCCTTGGATTTCACCGGGTTTGAGATCGCCGGCATTTTTTTCCATTATGGCCGAAAACCGATACCAGCCATCTCAACCCTGGCGAACTCTGACATTTAGCGAAGAAAAAGATGGCCGGCCATCTTTTTCGAAAATACGGTTGGCTCCGCCTGCTTGCGGCGCCGGAGATGGCCGGCCGGCTATTTCGCCGGTGGCTTTCGATTATGCCCCTCTAGGTCTCATTGCATAAAATGGGAGCAGTGGTAAACTTACACATCTTAACAGTAGCCCACATTAATAGCATCCCCCCCTTTATTTCCTGTTGCCTCAAGTATCCACTAAGATTTTAAACTCTTTGAGACAGGGACTTATACCAGAAAAAATATTGTCTACTGCCTTATTAGCTAAAATAATTTATTTCTCCTTGTGTACCATCCTGAGCATTGCAGTATTCATAGGTCTTTAAACGTTTCTCTACTTCTTCTCCACCATTGAAAACAGTAAGGGCTGAATTCTGTATATAGGTAGTGCTAGTCTATAAACCACATCTACAGTAAGACATGGAGGGGCATAATCGAATGGGGCCCCAAGTTTTCCTGGGGCCATCCTCACAGGACATCATCGCGAAGGGGCAGGGGAAACCCGTATTATTGAAACAAGATGGGCGGCCATCTTTCATTTCGATAATATGGTCGAAGACGCCCAAATCTCCACATTTAGGTCAACTTTAGAGATGGTCATCCTTAAAGATGGTCGTCCACGATTTTCTGCGATAATGGAAACCGAGGACGCACATCTCAGAAACGACCAAATCCAAGCCATTTGGTTATGGGAGGAGCCAGCATTCATAGTGAACTGGTCCCCCTCATATGCCAGGACACCAACCAGGCACCCTAGGGGCCACTGCAGAAGACTTCACAAATTGCTCCCAGGTGCATAGCTCCCTTACCTTGGGTGCTGAGCCCCCCCAACCCCCCCCAAAAACCCACTCCCCACAACTGTACACCACTACCATAGCCCTAAGGGGTGAAGGGGAACACCTACATGTGGGTACAGTGAGTTTCTGGTGGGTTTTGAAGGGCTCACATTTACCACCACAAGTGGAACAGGTAGGGGGGGATGGGCCTGGGTCCGCCTGCCTGAAGTGCACTGCGCCCACTAAAACTGCTCTAGGGACCTGCATACTGCTGTCATGGAGCTGGGTATAACATTTGAGGTTGGTATAGAGGCTGGAAAAAAAATTTAAGTTTTTTTTAGGGTGGGAGGGGGTTAGTGACCACTGGGGGAGTAATGGGAGGTCATCCCCGATTCCCTCCAGTAGTCATCTGATCAGTTTGGGCACCTTTTTGAGGTTTGGTCGCAAGAAAAAATGGACCAAGTAAAGTCGGCCAAGTGCTCATCAGGGACGCCCTTCTTTTTTCCATTATCGGCCGAGGACGCCCATGTTTTAGGCACGCCCCAGTCCCGCCTCCGCTACGTTGCCGACATGCTCCCATGAACTTTGGTTGTCCCCGTGATGGAAAGCAGTTGAGGGCGCCCAAAATCAGCTTTTGATTATGCCAATTTGGTCGCCCCTGAGAGAAGGACACCCATCTCCCGATTTGTGTCGGAAGATGGGCACCCTTCTCTTTCGAAAATAAGCCTGATGCTTTATAGAATAGCACATAGGACAGGGGAATTTGTGTACACTTAGGCATGACCATTTATGCCACTGAAAACCTGGTGTAAATGCTTAAATGAGTGTGCATTCCCCCAAATTCTTTAACAATGCACATAAATATAATTGAAGCCCTCAACACGCCTACATTCCTCCCATGGCCACGCCCCCTTTCCAGTTAAAAGCATTGGAATGTACGCACGTCACTTTTTAGAATACATCTAAAAAGAAGTGCCCGTAAATTCCAATTTATTGCCAATTAGTGATGATAATTGGTTTTTATCGGTCAATTATCATGTTTAATTGTCTCATTACTCAATTGAGTAGCACACGTAAGGTGGCCGTGCGCACAATTTAGCACACGCTACTTTCGGTACCTTATATAGAATTTGGTCGTAAATGAGAATCTGTAATTCAGCACACTAAGGTGGTCATTTTAGAAGGGTTTGGAAGGGCTATGCAATATTTGTGTATGTAACTAGCAGATTATATATGTCAATGGCCTTATAAGTGCAAGTTTCAATTTTAGAAAAGCTGCTACTTAAACATGTATATCTGCAGTACGCCCAGTTTTGAAGGAGCATTTTCTGGGTGTGGATTGAGCAGAACTGAAAGGTGTACTTCTATAGCAACACCATGTGTTTTCCTGTCACATGGTGTTTGCTGATTGGTTGGCTGTTCTTTTGTTCTCTCTGTGGATTAACTTGTTTTTATAACCAAGTGCATACATAAAGGAATTATTCAAGCCAATCAGCTTCTTCTCAGAGAATGTTGTTTGTGACCCCTGAGGCAGGCGCTTTGGCACCGAAACACGAACCGTGTCGGGTCCTTGATATGAATATTCTGAATAAACAGTTTGCAAATCGGAGGGAGGAAGGCAAGGAGGTGGGGTCTGGAACTTGGAGCGGGAGGGAGGGGTCTGGAACTGGGGGGGGGGGAGTGACGGGGGGGGGGTCTGGAACTGGGGGAGGGGGGACCTTGCTAGTGCCCGTTTCATTTCTGCCTGAAACGGGCCTTTTCTACTAGTATCATTATATTATGTTGTTATCCATTTACCCACTTCTTTTTTTTTTTTTTTTTTTTTCATTTTTATTTATACAGTTTTATCATACATAATAAATCCTTATGAGTGATAATACACAAAACAACAATTTATAAACAAAAGGAAATATTCTAATAGTCACAATGATATATTCTACTATCGATCACAAATTAGGTAATGATCCAAGATTTATAGTAAATTTTCAAACACTTAAATATAAAGCATAATCACCAAATAAATAAATCAAAAGAGCAAGTTACGTCTCAAGTGGCAGACTCTTAGCTGCCTTACAGTGGTGCATGCGGGACTAAACTTTAACATTTACCACTTCTCTGCTTAACAGAAATTCCTCCAACTGTTTTGGGTCATAGAATTGGTATTGCCTAGATTGAAATTTTATTCTACATATACATGGGTATCTCAGAACAAAATCTGCACCTATTGTTATTAATCTGGGACGTAGAGTCAAAAATTTCCTACGCCTTTGTTGAGTGTCCCTAGCCAAATCAGGGAATACCCTAACCTTTGATCCCATAAACAGAGAATCCAAATGTCTGAGGGAAAGTTTAAGGACTGCATCTCTGTCTATTTCCAATGCAAATGTCACCAAAAGGGTAGTTCTTTGGGTTATGACCTCTAAAGAAGACTCAAGAAATGCCGTGAGATCCATTACACCTTGTTGCTGTTGATTCTCAGATGATTTCGCATCCATTTGTATGTAATAAGCTCTTGTTATAGGTGGTAAGGAATTTTCCGGCATTCCCAGAATCTCCATTAAATATTTTCTGATCATTTGGATTGGCACTACCATAGGGGACCTAGGAAAATTTATAAAACGCAAGGTCAGTCTTTTTGAATAATTCTCTAAATATTCCAAGCGTCTCAGGGTGAAGTTTTTATCTTTAATTAGAGTTTGTCCCACAAGATCAAGTTTCTCAACTTTTTCCGACATCCTTCTAACCTCGGTCGCTTGGGATTCACTAGTTTGAATTTGGTTTAGAGCAGTCTCAGATAGAACTTTAATCGTCTCCATATTTTTCAAAATCAAGTTTTGTAAAGCTGAGTGGGTAGATGAAGTTAAGTCCCACAGTGTCTCCAAAGTCACTACAGCTGGTTTTTCTACTCTTCCCATTGAAAAAACCGGTAGGGGGGCTTTGGCAGCCTGTTCCAGAGTACTCACAGTCTTTTCCAAGGCTTGAGCAGCTGTTAATCCTGGTTCAGCTTGCAATGTGGCTCCAGTTGTCCGCTCGTGCAGTCTCCCTTCCTGATCACCTGGTTCTCCTCTCGATGCCATGGCCCCAGGACTTGCAACAATAGCTTCCCTTCCGGGTTGTGGGGGCGCTGCACGCTCGACGGGGCTTAGGGAAGCCCCGTCTCCACTGCTGTCTAGCGTTTGAGCGCTAGCACCGGCTAACGGAGTCGACGCCAACTCGGGACCAGACACAAGACGAAAATGATCCAGCGTTGTCTGGCGTGGCTGAGAGGTGCCGTCCGGTACAGAGGGAGCCTCCCGAACTTTGCCTCTTCTCTTGCCCATCACCGCGACGGGGAAGACGCTCACGCAAGTCCAAGGAAGGAGCTACTTCGAGGTGCGTCCGTTTAACTTGCTCTAACAGCCGCCATCTTGGATCTTCCTCTCCATTTACCCACTTCTTAATCAACATAATTTTTGTGTGAACCTTAATAGCAATAATTCTGAAATTCTTCTCCGTTAATATGATTGCCATAATATTCCTATGCACCTTATCTGTTATATATATACTCTGATTCTCTATTCCATCAATGTGATTTAGTTGTATTATACTGTAAGCCACATTGAGCCTGCAAATAGGTGGGAAAATGTGGAATATAAATGCAGCAAAATTTTGATATTATCTCCCTATTGGTTTGCGCATTTGTCAGCCTCTACTTTTGCTGTTTCATATAAAGCTATGAGCATTCTGGGAACATGTGATGCAGCTAACAATGGAAAAGAGAAGATAAAGAAACTTGATATAATGGAATGAAACAAGAAACAGGAAGACAAAAAACAAAATGGTGAGATGGAATCAAAGAACTCACTACTATAGTATGTCTGCCATAAACTTGAAGAAGGGAGGAAGCAATGAGAGAGTGATATATTTATATTTTTAATACTTGCTTTATTTTGTATGCAATTGTTCATCGCATAAGCAACTATGTTTCATTTATGAAATATGCTTTAAAATGGTCATCTTTTTGGGTTTCTCACATAGGCTTTGTATGCACAGGAATAGGTGTATAAAACTCGCCCGGGTATTTAACTGTAAACATATGTGCATATATTATGGAGCTCATTTTTCAAACAGAAAAACATTTTTTAAAAAGCCTTAACAGGCTTTATATGTATTTCTTGCAGAAAAAGCATATAACCAAACAAAAAATTATGCCGGTTTACTAACTACCAAAAAGAAGACGTTCCCAGAGGGGTCATTTCGTGGGTGTGGCACGGGCAATGTTATATGATGAATGTTTATTGCCAATAACTGAAAGCAAAACAACTTCCTGAGGACAGAAAGAAAAAAGCCTGGAATTGGACCTGCTTTAAAAGTGTCTAAGGTAGGGCTAAACCTGTCTTTAGATCCATTTGTGATTTTGCTGAGTTGAAGAGCGGAGAGCTGGTAGAGGTCATATGTGAGAAAGAGTGGAGATTTGCTGAGTGCTTTGTTATCTGTGTGTCTGAACCTTTTGACCTTCATGTTTCCGGCTTGTCTCCTCTGTGTCTCACCTCCTCAACTCCTTGCCTACACCTTTTAGCTCCCCCCAGCTCCACATATTCCTTCCTCTGTATCTCTCCCCTTCCCTCCCCAAACCCCACACCTCCCATTATACCTCCCTACCTGCTTGTTATCTATCTCTCATTGTTCCTCTGTTTGTCAACGCCCAGTTTGTCACTGTGCTCTGTATTGCAGCTGTTTGTGTGATGACTGTGTGCTGGTGGTGGAAGAGTTTAGTGCTGCAACTGTGTGTGTCAGGACTGTTTGTTGGTAGTAGAGTGTTTTGTGCAGCTGCTGTGTGTCTCTCAACTGTGTGCTGGTGCTGAGTCTCATAAGGTGCAGTAGGTGGAGGAATGCACAGCACTGTTTCTGGGATCAGTGGGTTTCACCTGTGGTGGTAAGACATCTGGATACGCTGAATGCTTTGGTGGCTCACACCATGCTGGATGTGGATGAGAGTTTGGAGGAAAGGCCCTGGAGGAGATATCCCTATTAGAGAGTCTTCAGACCCTGCACCTGCTCCTGCTCCCTGGACCTCACCGACCAGGAATGCCTTATTAGACACGTGTATTGGATGCAAGCAGGTCCATTTTTTAGTGTACCTGTAAAAATGACCTTTTTAAAATTTTTGACTGAAAATGGACTTGCAGCAAATTAAAAATTGGTGCGCATCCATTTTGGGCCTGAGACCTTACCGCCACCCATTGACTTAGCAGTAAAGTCTCACACGTTAACCGGGCGGTAATCATCAGCGCACATTCACTGCCAATTACCACCCAGCACCGTGCGCTGGAAATTTTCTGGTACGCTTAGTGGACACGCATAAAAAATGAAATTACCACCCGGGCCAAGCGGTAGTCAGGCAGTAGTTCCAAATTGGTGCATGTTTACTAAGCCACACTATAGGCATGCTAGTTTCCAGCACATGCTAAAAATTAGCACGATGTACTAGGAATATATGGGTGTCTCTAGCGTTAGCATGTGCTAATTTTTAGCGCTCTCTAAAAACGCTAGTGTACTTTAGTAAACAGGGCCCTAAGTTTATTCTGCTTGTTTTTCTTTGGCTTGCATAATCTAAATATTTCAATAAAAAAGACTTTGTGGAGGGTTATTTTTATTGAATGTAGAGGGCAAAAGACAAATTAGAGTAGATCAAGGATGGCTCAAAATGAAAGAAAGTCAAGACAGCAAAGATTCATTTGAATGACTTGGATATGAAAGGGAGTGATAATTAGCAGGGCAAGTAAGGTTCAGTGAAAGTGTTTTGAGGAATGATGTAATCACATGTTTGAAGGCAGCAGGAACAGTTGCAGTGGATGGAGAAAGAATGAAGATGTGACTGATAGAAGAGATGAAAGCAGAAGAGATTTTGCCAAGTATCCGGGTAAAACTGGCATCAGAGAAACAGGTACCTGTGACTTGGATTAGCCACTGTTGAAAGCAGGATACGGGGCTAGATGGACCATTGGTCTGACCCAGTATGGCTGTTTTTATGTTCTTAGGTACTGAGTTTTGAGGAGGAAATAATATGTGCATTTTCCTCCTATGTGATTTTAGAAAAGTAAGACAGATAGCAGGGATCATATCAAGGATGCAGGAATGAAATAGGGGAAGGTGAGATGGAGGTGATCTGATGGAGAACTCAAGAATAACCTTGTGAATTTTGGCATGGAAATAGCCGTAATCTGGGCAGAGAGTGAAAGGATTGTTGAAGGTGAAGGAACTTTGAGGAGGGAGTTGAGTATGACAAAGAAATGATAAGAGCTTGCCAGGTGCCCTTGGCCTGGATTGCCCGCTGTTGTGGACAGGATGCTGGGCTCGATGGACCCTTGGTCTTTTCCCAGTGTGGCATTACTTATGTACTTATGAGCTGGAAGCAAGAAAGTTTGTCAGATTGGCTTAGTAGTTTTGCTTAGTGAGTGCAACAGCAGACTAGAAAGAGCATGGATTTGAAATGTTTGAAGTCAGTATAGACACAGAAAGTTTAGCCAGAGGCATTTTACAGAATGGTCACAGGAATACAGAGAATGAATTTTACAGGTCAGCCAAGGCTGGGGTTTGGTACTTGTTACCAGTCAGGCAGGGCTAGTGCAGGGTATTAGATACCCTAGATGAACCTTCAGCCTAGCACACCCTACTCCCCCGATTGATTTTCATACCCCCAGTCTGTTAATACCCACTCCCCAAGATTCTAATCATTCAACTGGAGGAGGAGGAGTGGCCTAGTGGTTAAAGCACTGGTCTTGCAATCCAGAGGTGGCCAGTTCAAATCCCACTGCTGCTCCTTGTGATCTTGGGCAAGTCACTTAACCCTCCATTGCCTCAGGTACAAACTTAGATTGTGAGCCTTCTTGGGACAGAGAAATATCCAGAGTACCTGAATGTAACTCACCTTGAGCTACTACTGAAAAGGTGTGAGCAAAATCTATATAAATAAAATAAATAAATTCAATACCTCAATATCATTCTTCCCAGAATCATCCTGTAAAAACACATATTGGGTCACTTACTAATGCTATTAGTATACATACACTAACCATTAGTAAAATGACCCCCATTAGTGGCTACCATACTTATAAATATAAAAGATATAGATTGATGGTTCTCTGAGTTTAAGTGGCTGTCTAGATATATCTTGACTGTAGCTGCCCTCCCCCCAATTGACAGCCTGAGCTCTTTGAGACACTTTAAGTCTTTTCTCTTAAGTGTTGGGGGATTATGCGTTTGAAAGTGAGAGTTTTTTGCCGGATGATAGAAACTGAGCACTGTATACAATGTCAGTTAATTAATCAAGTATACAGTGCTTTAAACCTGACACCAAGCGTGACAGGTTTCTGAGGGCTTTTTCTCTCTATCATTTGAGCTATTGTGAATATTTTCTGAGCTACAGCCTTATTTCCTTGTAACAGTTAAGCCAGCCATGAGGATAGCAAAGGAAGGTGCAAGAGTTCCCAAAGTAGAGGAGACTGCAGTGTTATAGGAAGAGATTAGACAGTAATAGAGAAAGTGATAGGTTCAATAGCTTGGAGATTTCTAAATGTGTTGGTCGAGACTGTGAGGAAGTGTGGTTAAGTGTGAAAATGATCAAATGATGGTTACAAAGAACTGGAGAAATTTGAGAGTAGTTGAAGAAAAAGATAATATCATCACAGTGTCAGAAGGGTCATCAGCATGGAAGGAGCAAAGAGGAAATGGTGCAAGTAAGAATGAAAGCCAGAAGTCAAAGTCAGACAAAGGATGAGGGGGACTTATCAGAATATCGATAAAGGGCAGCTACCTAAAGAAGTAGTGGAGTGAATAAGTGGTGTCATGTCCACAGCCATGTGTGGAAGCCCCAACTCACCTCCTTTGTCTCAGGACGGGGTCCCGCGGTTTCTGTGGGCTTTGGGCAGCCCTTCCCACCGAGTGAGGCTGCAGACTCAATCGTCCCCGGCGTTATGGGGTGCCCTTTGGCCTGGCATCCTGAAACTTCCCAGTTGCTTTATAAAGGCATTTACTGATGATGTCACAAGTAAGAATGAGGCTTGGCTGCAAGAACACCAGGGCGAGGCTTGGCTGCAAGAACACCAAAGCGAGACTTGGCTTCAGGAACACCAAAGTAAGGCTGGAATGCTGGACGATCAGAATAGGACTGGAATGATCTCTGAAACACGACTGGGAAACAGGGAGGAGGCAGTCCACAGCAGCCACAGGGCCTGGTCACTGGAAGGAAAAGTGAGTGTAGACCCAGGGCATGGCCACAACCATGATAGATACCAGTGCCAGAAATGGTATTCAAAGCTGACAAGTCAGAGAAACTGAATGAAATCTCTGTAAACCTGCAAGATGTAATGGTGCAGTTTAACAAATTGAAGAGTAGCAAATCACCTGGTCTGAATGGTGATGCGCACATGGGAAAGAAGAACTGGAACTATAGCTACATAATGCAAGGTTCCATATTAGGAGTCACCGACCAGGAAAAAGATCCAGGTGTCATTGTTGATGATATGTTGAAACCCTCTGCTCAGTGTGTGGTGGCTAAGAAAACAAATGGAATGTTAGGTATTATTAGGAAAGGAATGGAAAACAAAAATGAGGATGCTATAATGGTTTTGTATCACTCCATGGTGCGACTGCACCTCGAATACTGTGTGCAATTCTTGTCACCACATCTCAAAAAAGATATAGAGGAATTAGAAAAGTTACAGAGATGAGTGATGAAAATTATAAAGGGGATAGGATGACTTATGTAAGAGGAAAGGCTAAAGTGGCTAGGGCTCTTCAGCTTGGAGAAAAGATGGCTGAGGGGAGATAGAGGTCTATAAAATAATGAGTGGAGTGGAATGGGTAAATGTGAATCATTTGTTTACTCTTTCCAAAAATACTAGGACTGGGGGCATGCAATGAAGCTACAAAGTAGTAAATTTAAAACAAATTGGAGGAAATATTTCTTCATTCAATGTGTAATTAAACTCTGGAATTCATTGTCAGAGAATGTGGTAAAAGCAGCTTAGCGGGGTTTAAAAATGTTTGGATGGCTTCCTAAAAGAAAAGTCCATAAACCATTATTAAGATGGACTTGGGGAAAATCCACTGTTTTGGGATCTTGCTAGGTACTTGTAACTTGGATTGGCCACTGTTGGAAATAGGATGCTGGGATTGATGGACCTTCGGTCTGTCCCAGTATGGCAACGCTTATGTTCTTATGTACAAGCTTTTTTTTTTTTTCTTTCTTTCAAAATATCCAGATCCAGGGTTCCTTACATAGCAAAGATCTTTTAAAATTCAAATATTGTAAAATAATCAGAAGACATTTGAAGAGTGCAGCTGTTCACAAAGAAGCAAATCACAATACATACAGGCTTATTTTCAAAAGAGAAGGATGCCCATCATTTGACACAAATCGCAAGATGGGCATCCTTCTCTCAGGGTCACCCAAATCGGCATAATCGAAAGCCAATTTTGGGCGTCCTCAACTGCTTTCCGTCGCGGGGACAACCAAAGTTCACAGAGGTGTGTCGGAGGCGTAGCCAAGGCAGGACTGGTGCGTGCCTAACACATGGACGTCCTCAACCGATAATGGAAAAAAGAAGGGCGTCCCTGATGAACACTTGGACAACTTTACTTGGTCCTTTTATTTCTTACGACCAAGCCACAAAACGTATGCCCTATATGACCAGATGACCACCAAAGGGAATCAGGGATGACCTCCCCTTACTCTGCCAGTGGTCACTAACCCCCCTCCCACCCTCAAAATATTTTTTTAAAATATTTTTCCAGCCTCTATGCCAGCCTCAAATATCATACCCAGCTCCATGACAGCAGTATGCAGGTCCCTGGAGCAGTTTTAGTGGGTGCAGTGCACTTCAGGCAGGCGGCCCAGGCCCATACCCCCCCTACCTGTTACACTTGTGGTGGTAAATGTGAGCCCTCCAAAACCCACCACAAACCCACTGTACCCACATGTAAGTGCCCCGCTTCACCCCTTAGGGCTATGGTAGTGGTGTACAGTTGTGGGGAGTGGATTTGGGGGGGAGGGGGTTGGGGGGCTCAGCACCCAAGGTAAGGGAGCTATGCACCTGGGAGCAATTTCTGAAGTCCACTGCAGTGCCCCCTAGGGTGCCCGGTTGGTGTCTTGGAATATCAGGGGGACCAGTGCACTACGAATGCTGGCTCCTCCCCGACCTAATGACTTGAATTTGGTCATTTCTGAGATGGGCATCCTTGGTTTCCATTATCGCCGAAAATCGGGGACGACCATCTCTAAGGTCAACCTAAATGTGGAGATTTTGGCATCCCCAACCGTATTATCGAAACGAAAGATGGCCACCCATCTTGTTTCAAAAATATGTGTTTCCCCGCCCCTTCACCGGGATGTCCTGCAATGATGTCCTCAGGAAAACATGGGCGCCCCTTTCGATTATGCCCCTCATAGCAGTGGCATACCAAGGGGGGGGGGTGGGGGCGGTCCTCCCCGGGTGCACGCCGCTGGGGGGGTGCCACGGCGCGTGCCTGTTTCCCTGTCTCAGTCCGAGAAAGTTTGCAATTCGCATGTGTTCACTGCTCCCTCTGAGTCTGCCCCGGAACTTTCTCGGAGACAGGGCAACAGGCGCGCGCCGCGGCACCCTCCCCCCCGGGGGGGTCATTTCGCCGGGGGAGGGGAAGAGGTGTCATTTCGCCGGGAGGGGGTCGCGCTGCACCCAGGGGGGGGGGTGCATCGGCGATCCGCCCCGGGTGTCAGCTAGGGTCGGAACGCCACTGCCTCATAGTCTTTCCCCCACATAATTCAGGTGAAAATTTGCAGTTTATTAAATAGATATCTAGCAGCATATTTCAAAACATTTCACCAAGGTTCTGTAGAATGCCACATCCAAATTTAACTTTAAAATACACTAGTAAATCCAAGGCAGTGTTAGGGAAATGCCCATACAACTTTTTTTAATGTATTCTCAGTTTTCTTTTGTGTTTCTGCTTCAGATATAGAAAGTGTCCCTCATTCGTAGACTGCTGCATGCTTGTAAGCAATTGCCTGAAATTAACTTTGTTTTTGTTTAGACTGCCATTCGATCAATACATCCACCTTCTCCCCCTTCCCAGACAAAAAAATACCTCAGGGTTCATTCAACTCATTTCAGAGGTCAGGAAGGGGGAACTCGAAGGACGTCTTTTCACACTGGGGATGGCTTAATATAGTAAACTGAAACTACATGAAAATCTAACCTGCCCGAAACTGTTTGTTTTGATGTTCAGGATGTTAATCAGAAAAGATTTTTGTTGATTGTGAGTCAGAGGGGAAAATCTTTACTGACACGGGCCTTTCCTGATGAGGAATGTCATCATGAGCAGATAACAGCACTGGGAACTGCCTGCCAAAGTGGAGGTGACACCGAGGACATGTGCTCCAATAGCCACAACAGTGGAGCAGGTACTACAGGAGAAAGTGGAGATGTGGAGAAGGAGCAGAAAGGGGGAGATGAAGGTGGAAAAGGTGTCATAGATGTGAATGAGCAGAAGGGGAGGCAGAGATTTTCAGCAAGTGGGCATTACAAGGAGGAAAGAATTCCCCTTCTCTGCCACCAAAAAGTTGCTGCTAAGTCTTGTATTATATTATCATTATCCCAACTTGTGTGCCGCATACCAGATGTACAGAGACACCTCGAATATTCTGGTCACCGCATCTCAAAAAAGATATAGTGGAATTAGAAAAGGCTCAGAGAAGGGTGACGAAAATGATAAAGGGGATGGGACGACTTCCCAATGAGGAAAGGCTGAAGCGGCTAGGGCTCTTCAGCTTGGAGAAAAGGCGGCTGAGGGGAGATATGATAGAGGTCTATCAAATAATGAGTGGAGTGGAACGGGTAAACATGAATCATTTGTTTACTCTTTCCAAAAATACTAGGACTAGGGGACATGCGATGAAGCTACAAAGTAATACATTTAATATGAATTGGAGAAACATTTTCTTCACTCATTGTGTAATTAAACTCTGGAATTCATTGTCAGAGAATGTGGTAAAGGCAGTTAGCTTAGCAGGGTTTTAAAAAGGTCTGGACGGCTTCCTAAAGGAAAAGTCCATAGGCCATTATTAAATTGACTTAGGGAAAATCCACTGCTTATTTCTAGGATAAGCAGCATAAAATGTATTGAACTTTTTCGGGATTTTGCCAAGTATTTGTGACCTGGATTGGCCACTGTTAGAAACAGGATGCTGGGCTTGATGGACCTGGTCTGTCCCAGTGTGGCAATACTTATGTACTTATGATAATGTGTATAATCTATTCAAGACAGACTGTCAAGATATACGGAGAAAAGACAAATACAAGGTTTTGAGTTAAGAGTGAAACCATTGCAGGAAAATGTTTCTTCCATCTGGATTGCATACTAGCTTTATTTTTGAAAATACTCCTTTCTCTATTAGAAAGAAATGCTGTTCCACTGTCTTTAATTGGGCCAGTCTGTGCTGATTACTTTTAATCTGATAGGGTTTTTTTTTTTTTAAGTATAAAGAACATTTCAGCATGCTCTCCCTCAAGAATGGATAGAATTTTCTCCCATTTAACCTGGTTATCAATACCATTGACATTCCTGGAAACCAAAGATAATTCAGACCTACTCATTGTGAAACTTATGACAGTCAATTACATGGTAGGATACTTCCATGCAGATACTGCGTCTAGTCGAACAATATAAGACATGCTGTGAAATAGCCCAAGAAGGATTACTACCAGTGGAAAGCCATTCTTCTGTAGTAGGAATTAAAGATGCATTCGCCTTAGAAAATAAACAGAAAAGCCCAGCAGACTTACAGGAGAAAACAAACCATAACTTGCGTATGAGTAATGTAGCACTTTAACTGAACATGCAGGATAGCAATGTCGACAATTTTTGTGCTGTCAATCAGGCTGGAAAGAGAATTGCCTTCTCATAGCTGCAATATTATGCCTTATTCTCTTCTGACACAAAACCCCTTCACTCCCCAAACAATAAAAAGAGGAATTAGTGAGAGCACGGGTCAGGTTTGAGGGTATCGTGCAGATTGTTGCACACCTTGCAAGATATCAATAGAAGAGTAAACATGGTAGACAGAGTACTGAACTGAACTGAGCAGTTTGATATAGTTAAACATATTCCGTTAGCTCAATAAGGTAATGTGGGAAGCAGTTTGGCTTCTTCTTGACAAATCAAGATTGATTCTCAGAGGCCAAATAGAGAAACTGAGGTGTTGTAGGTGGGGTACTAAAGAGGCATATGAGAGAAACGAGTGTCATAGAAATATGATGTTTTGGTATACAGTAGTGGTGGCTAATACTGAGTGGAATCATGCTTAATTTAGCTGGAGAATATGACAGTGCTATAATGGTTTTTTGAAATCTACATAGTGCTGTAGATTTTCGAGCTCCTTAATTTGTACTGTTTGAGAAGGTGACAGGTTCATCCATTTTGAAAGTATGTTCGGTATGGTTCTAGGAAAGGGATTCCAAATATTTGTGACCTCTTAAAATGTAGCTTTTGCACTCTCTTTTCATTGAGCAGAGGCTCCTGCCTGGTTAAATTGTACTGACCAGATCAGGAGGGAATATTCAGTGGCACCTAACCAAGCAGTGCCACTAAATATCCCCTCTGACCACTACAGCACAGTACAGGTGGGGTAGAGTTTGGGCAGAGTTAGGATTTTTTTTTAACTTTATTTTTATTACATTTTGAAAGTGTTTACAAAGAAAAATTACATTTACAATAAATAAAAATATACAATTATTATCAACAATGAAGAAGGAAAAATAAAACTTCCACAGAGCCAGGATTTATGAAGGCGCCAGTGATACTTGGGCTCCTTTAAACAGAAAAACGTCTAAAAAGTGGCATAAAGCAGCATTTGGATGTTTTTCTCATAAAAACATCCAAATCAGTATTTTCAAAACCTATTTTTAGACTTTTTTCTTTGAAGTCCCTCAGAAGTGTGTCCAAATCTCTAGAGGGCGTATCAGGGGCGTGTTCAGGGCGGGACTTGGGCGCTCTTGAGACTTAGACATTTTTCAGCCATAAAGGAAGAAAACAAAACTGTCCAGGACTAAAACTAAGACGTTTTGAGCTAGACCTGTTTTTATAATGAATAAGGCACAAAAAGGTGCCCTAAATAACTAGATGACCACTGGAGGGAATCAGGGATAACCTCCCCTTATTCCCCCAGTGGTCACTAACCTCATTCTACCCCCCAAAATGTGATGAAAAACATTACTTGCCAGCCTCAGATGTTATACTCAGGTCCATTAGAACAGCATGTAGGTCTCTGGAGTAGTCTAGTAGTGGTGCAGTGCACTGCAGACAGGTGGACTCAGGCTCCTACCTCCCCCTACCTGTTACACTTGTGGAGGAAACTGTGAGCCCTCCAAAACTCACCAGAAACCCACTGTACCCACATATAGGTGGCCCCTTCACCTGTAAGGGATATGGTAGTGGTGTACAGTTGGGGGTAGTGGGTTTTGGGTAGGTTTTGGGGGGCTCAGCAGACAAGGTAAGGGAGCAATGGTCAGATGTGTACCTGGGAGCATTTTATGAAGTCCACTGCAGTGCCCCCTAGGGTGCCCTATTGCTTTCCTGGAATGTCAGGGGGACCAGTGTACTAAAAATGCTGGCCCCTCCTATATCCCAATGACTTGATTTTGTGCAGTTTACACTTGGACATTTTTTTTTTTTTTTTTTTTAAATAGACCAAAAAATAAAACATCCAAATCACAAAACCTTCTATTTTTGAAAACAAAAGATAGATGTTTTTCTTTTTTGAAAATGACCTTCTTTGCTATTCAGATTTTGGACGTTTTTTGCAAAACATCCAAAGTCAGACTTAGACGTCATATCGAAAACGCCCCTCACTGTGTGCCCACCGGGCAAGTGGGGCTACATAAATTGCACTGCTATCTTTGCCCGGTTAGCTATGTGGGTATGGCGCTGAACATCAGCTATGCCTGCATAACTTCCAGGTACTCACCAAGTAGCAAAAGATAGGGTTCAAAAGTACACAGACCAAGACAGCAAAAAAGATTACAAAAGAGCCATCAATACTGAAACAATGTAGAAATCTTTAATACAAAAGACCTGACATGGGCCGTATTTTGGCACAGAAAGGCGCCTGGCCTCAGGGGTCAAACCGGTTTTCTCTTAGATAAAAAATGGAATCCAAATTGGTTCTTCTAACAACACATCAGGTTAGGCAGCCAGTGATAACGAATGTGTCCAAGCACAATAATGGCTTTCAGCAACCCTCCAAGAGTAGCACTGTGCACATGTTCTTTTATCCTGTTGGGTTGCTGAAAGCCATTATTGGTCTACTGTATAATAGAACCTAACCGTCTAGATTCCATTATAGGCACTCGCACTTATGCCAGCCATAGAGCTGGTGTAAGTACACATACAGTGGGGGAAATAAGTATTTGATCCCTTGCTGATTTTGTAAGTTTGCCCACTGACAAAGACATGAGCAGCCCATAATTGAAGGGTAGGTTATTGGTAACAGTGAGAGATAGCACATCACAAATTAAATCCGGAAAATCACATTGTGGAAAGTATATGAATTTATTTGCATTCTGCAGAGGGAAATAAGTATTTAATCCCTCTGGCAAACAAGACCTAATACTTGGTGGCAAAACCCTTGTTGGCAAGCACAGCGGTCAGACGTCTTCTGTAGTTGATGATGAGGTTTGCACACATGTCAGGAGGAATTTTGGTCCACTCCTCTTTGCAGATCATCTCTAAATCATTAAGAGTTCTGGGCTGTCGCTTGGCAACTCGCAGCTTCAGCTCCCTCCATAAGTTTTCAATGGGATTAAGGTCTGGTGACTGGCTAGGCCACTCCATGACCCTAATGTGCTTCTTCCTGAGCCACTCCTTTGTTGCCTTGGCTGTATGTTTTGGGTCATTGTCGTGCTGGAAGACCCAGCCACGACCCATTTTTAAGGCCCTGGCGGAGGGAAGGAGGTTGTCACTCAGAATTGTACGGTACATGGCCCCATCCATTCTCCCATTGATGCGGTGAAGTAGTCCTGTGCCCTTAGCAGAGAAACACCCCCAAAACATAACATTTCCACCTCCATGCTTGACAGTGGGGACGGTGTTCTTTGGGTCATAGGCAGCATTCTCTTCCTCCAAACACGGCGAGTTGAGTTCATGCCAAAGAGCTCAATTTTTGTCTCATCTGACCACAGCACCTTCTCCCAATCACTCTCAGCATCATCCAGGTGTTCACTGGCAAACTTCAGACGGGCCGTCACATGTGCCTTCCGGAGCAGGGGGACCTTGCGGGCACTGCAGGATTGCAATCCGTTATGTCGTAATGTGTTACCAATGGTTTTCGTGGTGACAGTGGTCCCAGCTGCCTTGAGATCATTGACAAGTTCCCCCTTGTAGTTGTAGGCTGATTTCTAACCTTCCTCATGATCAAGGATACCCCACGAGGTGAGATTTTGCGTGGAGCCCCAGATCTTTGTCGATTGACAGTCATTTTGTACTTCTTCCATTTTCTTACTATGGCACCAACAGTTGTCTCCTTCTCGCCCAGCGTCTTACTGATGGTTTTGTAGCCCATTCCAGCCTTGTGCAGGTGTATGATCTTGTCCCTGACATCCTTAGACAGCTCCTTGCTCTTGGCCATTTTGTAGAGGTTAGAGTCTGACTGATTCACTGAGTCTGTGGACAGGTGTATTTCATACAGGTGACCATTGCCGACAGCTGTCTGTCATGCAGGTAACGAGTTGATTTGGAGCATCTACCTGGTCTGTAGGGGCCAGATCTCTTACTGGTTGGTGGGGGATCAAATACTTATTTCCCTCTGCAGAATGCAAATAAATTCATATACTTTCCACAATGTGATTTTCCGGATTTAATTTGTGATGTGCTATCTCTCACTGTTACCAATAACCTACCCTTCAATTATGGGCTGCTCATGTCTTTGTCAGTGGGCAAACTTACAAAATCAGCAAGGGATCAAATACTTATTTCCCCCACTGTATCTAAGTGCAGCAGAGACGCATGTTAACTTGGAGCCCCGCCTATATCCCACCCATGCTCAGCCCCCCTTTGCAAATAAGTTATGTAAGCAGGTATTTGCAGAACTGCTCGTAGGTGCCAAACTAGCATTTATGCATATAAGGACACACAAATGCACATAAATACTAGTATTCTAGCTATTTGCATCCATGAATGTGAGTTATAACATTGCCTTTCACATCTCCTCCTGTTATCTCAGGTAATTCTTTAGGAAAGGGACTCATGCTAATAATACTATAAGCTGGTTTGAGAATCATTTAGAACGATAAAAATCCAATTACTGCTGTAATATCATTTTTCTTCAGATTCCTATTAGTTTGGGCCTGCATACCCAAACAATGTTTCTTTTTTTTTATTTTGAATTTTACCCCCTGTTTACAATGTCACACTAGCGGCTGCCGGTGTGCTTTGTAAACAGGGGGGTTAGTAATTTATCAATATAACATCACTTCAATATGAGTCCATGATATAAGACAATGGCAATATATTGTCACCCCCAAAATCCAGAGGAGGAACATTTCTCATATGAGAACAGCTTTTCCAGATGAACAGGGAACATCAGGAGGAAAGGAAACCCTAGGTTGGAACAGAACTGGGAGAACAGGTCACAGTTACCCAGGAGACCTATCCAAAGTAGGACTAATAAGGGGAGGGATTATGTAGATCCTCCCTGGGTACACAAGCAATATATATAATGGCTTCTAGCCAGACCTCAGTGGTAGATTTCCAGCCTAACTCTGGGAGGCTGGAGGAACCTACCCACATGCTATGCTATTCATGTTTTATATACTGCCAACTCTCCCAAAGGATTCAAAGCAGTTTACAAGCAGAACAAAACCTAACATATAAAAAGAGTATATGTCAGAGTCGTTAAATTAATACAAGACATTTTCTGACATATTACAACTCAAACAAAAACGTTCTTAGAGCCTTTCTAAAAACAAAATATGATGATATGAGTCTAATACCACGATGAAGATCATTCCAGATCTTAACTGCCTGAAAAGAGAATGAACGTTCGTGAATAGATTTTAAATGTATGTTTTTGGGTGTAGAGAAGCTCATTTGTAGAGTATGTAAAAACAGTTACTGCGTCCTGAAGCCAGAAAGACCATCAATCATATCCTCAGAATTCAGATCAAAAAGTGATTTTCATGCAACTAGGAGAAGCTGAGGAGCAAACCATAGCCAAGGAACAAGATATTGAGATCATGGATTATACAAACCTGAACACAGAACCCAACGGTCAAGGTATGGAGATTTAAAATACATTCTCTGTGATTTTTCCTAGTGCTTTGGGACAGCTGGAAGCAGAGGATAGTGAAAGCTGGAAGTGAAACTATCCTATAGAGAGGAGCTCTATAGGATACCCTCTACGTCTTGCCCCATCCTTGGCCACCTTTAAATCTAGACTGAAAGCCCACCTCTTTAACATTGCTTTTGACTCATAACCACTCACCTCCACCTACCCTCCTCTCTTCCTTCCCGTTCACATTAATTGATTTGCTTTGCTTACTTTATTTTTTTTTTGTCTATTAGATTGTAAGCTCTTTGAGCAGGGACTGTCTTTCTTCTATGTTTGTGCAGCATTGCGTACGCCTTGTAGCGCTATAGAAATGCTAAATAGTAGTAGTAGTAGTAGTAGCTCCCAAAGGTTTATGGATTTACAAGCCAAAAAACTTTGAGAACTAGAGAGAGAGAAAATGGAGGATTGATGACAGAGGACCTAACTTGAAGATATGAACTTTAATGTGATGCCTTTTCTTTAAAAGGTTCCAAAGAGTAGAAAATGACACACGACTTCATGCTTGTAAGGAGAACAAACAATCTTTATTCAAAGTACCAAACTTGTCCCCACAGGGGTCTATGTTTCAGCGGAAAACACCGCCTACGTCAGGGGTCTGAAACAATTGCTACACACACACACACACAAAGAGAAATAAATAATTAAACATTGCAATTAAAACATATGCTGAAAAAAAGACTTGAAAATATCATAAAAGCCAAATGTAAGAACAAAAAGTGGATATGTATAAAATAACCATTATGTTTATAACAATCATAATTGTACTTATGCTGGATGTACATAGAAAGGCAAACTTACTACAATGTAAACTGTATGTAGCAAAATTATAATCTAGCAATCACAAAACAATGGTATAATAAAAATACCATAATTCAAAAACAGCACACATCAAGGTGAACCACCTGAATAACAAAGCTCTTGTATACGGTGCTATGAGAGAAAGGTCTGCTATAACGCAGGCAAATTGATAACACACAGTGTCACTTCTATGAATAAAAGAGGAGAGGATATGTCTACATAAGACTAATTCTAATTTTTTTAAAAATATGATTTAAAAAATCTCTGATAGAAAAATAAATATAAGTATATACATGAATCTACCATTTAATTACAGAAATGTTAAAAGGTGCCCCATTCACTAAGAAACTATGGCTACAATAAAACAGATAAACTAAAAGACAGACAGCTATATATATGCTATAAAAAGTATATTCAAAACCAGTTATACTTAAAACCCAGTAAAAGTCAAACTGGGAAAAGGTATTTGTCTATTCTACCGAGAAGATCAACTGGCCAATCTTTTAATCAAAAACGTTATGTCCCACTATGTCTGCAGCAATTACACAGTCATCATATGTTATCCTACACAGAGCATATTGGATACCTTAAAAACTGGGAAAACTTTCCTCAGACTCTACTATATCCACATACTGGTCATGCAACCAAACCACAGGTGACCTACCACATATGATCCATTATTGGTCCAGTTTTCATACTTTTTGGGAGGAAATATGGAACAAAATTCTAGACATGATCCCCATTGCCACTCACCTTTAACATAGTTCTTCTTCAATCATTGTGTCCTGATATTATCATTCCTGATAAACTATTCAACATTATGATGGCTATAGCAATGCATTTAATTGTTCCTCATTGGAAAGACAGTACCAAATTGAACATTTTTGAATGGTGGTCACATTTATGTGCAATTTGTAAATATGAAGCAACCATTCATAATATTCCACACTCTCAGAAACTAGAGTCTTCATTAGACAGCTATTGCAATAAGTCTACTGTTAAGGCTACTTGACTTGTTTTTTTCTAAGTTGCAATATGTATTATGTTTGTTTGTTGCTCCATACACTGTATAAGATACATAACTATACATGTTTCTCATGTTTATTGTATATTTTTATAACTGAAAATTCAATAATAATTAAGAGGAAAAAAGATGCATTAAAACCAGTTATATATTAAAACCAGGGATACTCAAGACAGGCCACCCTACCACGATTATCAGCATAATTACTAACACAACTTTCAGCGACCTCTTCATCTCGACAGTTGAAAGTAGAAATTCCAGTCTTTAATCTTTCAAACATTACTTCGACAGAGACACAGATGCAAACTTTCCAGAAGGGTCTATCATTTGTTCCTAAGAGTAAATATAATGCTTTCCATACCAGAGTAGATTTGTCAAGTTTAATCATAAGTTATAAATTATACAGTCTTTTTCAGACAATTCTACATCTCATATAGATTTTTCAGTTGTTAAGAGACCATCACAATGGACACCACCAGGTCCTATTGACCCTCTGATACAATCCTTTAATACTTATGTCCAGAGAGAAGTAACTGCTTTGGAAAAGAAAACTAAGGAATGCTACTAAAATCTATCCAGGATAGAAGAAGCAGCAGTTTGATCATTGGCTAGCAACCATTCTATAGTGGTTAAGCCAGCAGATAAAGGAGGGGTATCATTATTTTTATTTATTTATTAGGATTTATTTATCACCTTTTTAAAGGAATTCACTCAAGGCGGTGTACAATAAGAATAAATCAAACATGAGCAACAGACAATTACAACAGTAAAAATATTCAAATAACAGTACAAACTATGGCATAGTATATTACTATATAAACACAATATGTTAATAGAACATTATAATTGACAGTGTAGGGTATAAGCTAAGATGGAACATATAGATAGGTAAGACAGTAAGAGGAGTTGGAGGACAAGGTGACTAATTTAAAGGAGTGGAGGAGTAGCCTAAGTGGTTAGTGCAGTGGACTTGATCCTGGGGAACTGAGTTCAATTCCCACTGCAGCTCCTTGTGACTCTGGGCAAGTCACTTAACCCTCCATTGCCTCTGGTACAAAATAAGTACCTGAATATATGTAAACTGCTTTGAATGTAGTTGCAAAAACCTCAGATAGGCGGTTTATAAAGTCCCATTTCCCTTTCCCCTAAAGAAAGGTGCACATGAGATCAGAGAGATGGATAAATATTATCTCAGCTAGGGTAGGAATGGATATACATGTCCTGCTGCAGTACGTGCAGCCAGTGTCACTCCTTGTGTGTGTGAGTGAGACTAACAAGTTAGTTACTTCTTCCATTAAAGGCCTGGTTGAAGAGCCAAGCTTTCACCTGCTTCCTGAAGTAGAGATAGTCTTGTGTTAAACAGAGCCTTCGGAGAGTGCATTCCAGAGTGTGGGGGCTACTCCGGAGCAGGGGCGTAGCCAGACACCCAATTTTGGGTGGGCCTGGGCCCAAGATGGGTGGACAGAAGAACTCCACCCTGTCCCACAAGTGATTTGGTTTCTCCCTCTCTCGCCTGCATGCCATATGGTCTCTCAAACATCCCCCTTCCCCCCCCATACCTTTTAAATAGCAGATTTTCACTGGCAGTGAGCAGCAACTAATACATACTGCTCATGTTAGCCCCACAGCCTTCCCTCTGATGCAACATCCTGTTTTCGCATAGGCGGGAATACGTCAGAGGGAAGACTGTAGGGCCGGTGCAAGTAGTATATATCAGTCGCTGCTTGCTGCAGGCGAAGATCTGTTATTTATAAGGTATGCAGGAGGGACAGTTGTTGGGAGTTTTCAGCTGGTGGGGCTTGGGAATCCCTACAAGCCACGTCATAGATGTGCTGCTACTGGATGGGCCTGAGACCAAAATGGGTGGGCCGGGGCTCACCTGGGCCCACCCTTGGCTACGCCACTGCTCCGGAGAAGGCTCGCTTGTGAGTATCATATTGTGTAATGCCTTTTGGAGAGGGTGTGGTTAGTGATAGTCCTTGAGAGGACCTTAGTGTCATTGGAGGTACTCAGGGCCATTTCCTTTAAGGGCCTTGAAGAGCAGGGCTAAATTTAGCCCTTAATCGTACTGGTAGCCAGTGAAGGTTTTGCAAAAATGGTGTGATGTGGTCACATCACCTGCAACCTTCTATTAGTCTTGCTGCAGCATTTTGAATCAATTGGAGGGCTGCATGCCCTTTGTAGTCAGACCGTTGTAGAATGCATTACAGTAATCCAAACTTGATGTTATCAAGGCATGCACAACTGGGATAAGATTTACCATCTTGATGTAAGGAAAGAGGCAGCATAGCTGTTGCAAATAGTAGAAGCAGCTCTTGAAGGTTGCTTGGATTTGAGGATGTCCCATCTGTCTCTGTCTGGAAGGGGGTACGTTTGTGCACTCCTGGTTAACTGATTGGAGACTGGGTGGGATTGCCTGTAAATCCTGGTGGAGACTTTTAATTTTGTTGGCAAAGTAGGTAGCAAAATCACTGCAGTTCAGTTTAGACTGGGCAGGCTGGTTCTGTTGTGGGGGTTGCAGTAGGCTGTTCACTATACTGAACAACTGCTTGGTTGAATTGGCAGCCTGTGTAATGCATTGAGAGAAATATTGTTTTTTGGTTGCTGTTAAAGCTTGACGGTACTTTGTCATGTGCTTCCTATAGTTTAGCCTGTCTTCATCCAGGTGAGTTTCCATCTTACCCATTTAAGGATCTGAAGTTCTGGAGAAAACCAAGGTGAGCGTTTGCTAGTGGGGCATAAGACCTATTTTAGTGGTGCCATTTTCTCTAAGGTCTTGGCTAAGTGTGTATTCCAAATGTCAACTCATTCTGACATTGTAGTTGTCTTTTCATCCTCATGTGGATAGTCCAAGGCCTCTAGGAAATTCTCAACGGTCACCTTTTTTTTGTCTGTGATCTCCTTCCAAAATCTGGGAGGTGCCATTTGTTTCAGGTGATCACTTAAGGAAAATGTAATTAGAAATGGCTGACCATGACGGGGTGTTCTTTCAATACTGTTATCCCAGAATTCTGGGATGTCAACCCCTTTGTAGAATACCAGATCTAGTATTCTATCAGATTTTCATGGGTTGGAGAATTGATCACCTGTGTGAATCCTAGTGCTGTCATCGTGTCCAGAAAAGCAAATGTGGTGGTATCTGGGGTGTCAATGTATAGATTGAAATCTCCCATAATTATATGCCTAGGGTAATTCAGGGTCACTTGAATAATCAGATCTAGGAGTTCTTGCACAGATAATGTGTTGTTAAGAGGTGCTCAGTATACCATGAGCAGTCAGATTGTTTTCTCCTCTTCAAGCTAGATTAAATCAGATTCTGATTCATTTATCTGGGGGATGGAGATTCTGCACAGTTTGATTGTATCCCGAATCAAGACTGCTACCCCTCCACCCCATCTTCCTGGTCTCAGTTGATGTTGGATGTTGAAACCTGTTGAGCATAGTTTAGCCAGTGGTAAACCCCCACTTTCATCTAGCCAGTTTTCACTTATTCCTAGGAAGTAAAGATGCTGTTCATGTATGACATCATGGATCACTGAGGATTTCTTTGCAGCTGATGTGGCATTCACCAGTCCTATAGTTCCCAAGAGTGGTCTGGGGGTGCAGAACATAGATTATATATCAGAAATTGAATGACAGTTTAGTGATCAGAGGTACTACACATTGTTAGACTCAGATCATACATCCTCAATCCAAGAAGACATAGAAGAAGCTGTACAATTAGCATCATCAAGAGGGCTTCTCACATCCAAGGGAAAGATTTTTTGCTGATAAAACATCCTATTATTCCCACAATTTATACTTTACCAAAAATCCATAAATCTCTATGCAAACCACTGGGAAGACAGTAGCTGGCAAAGGATCTGTTCTCGAGCCATTATCAATTTTTGTAGATAAATTACTTCAGCCACTAGTCCCCCGGATTGCATCATACATTAGGAACTCAGGCCACATGTTAAATTTGTTGGAGGATTTTGATGGCAACATGAGTAATATACTACTGGTTACCTTTGACATAGATTCTCTTTATACAAACATACCCCTAGAAGCAATCCAGGTTGTTGATAAAGTAATCCAAGTTCACACAACGAATTGTAGGATCCCTAATTGGTTCATCTTGACACTTGCAACAATAGCCCTCACTAAAAATTACTTCTATTTTTTTGGACAAGTTGTATTTTCAAATATGTGGTACTACAATGGGGGCTGCTATGGCCCCCGATATAGTAAATTCGTATGTTGCCCATTTTTAAGAGACAGATTTGAATGACTTTCCATACAAACAGACATTTTTCATAGATGACATTTTTCTTTTGTGAAGGGGAGATGAGGTCACTTTGGAAGCCTTCCACACCTGGATGAACCAGAAAGATCTGCATCTGTCCTTTAAAATCCAGTATGATGCGACCCAGATTAAGTTCCTGGATTTACTTATTAAGAAGCAAGAGTACGGCATCACTACAACACTTTATCAGAAACCCACACTAGAAATGTGTTCCTGGTTTTTTCCAGTTTCCATGACTTATCATTGGAATGGAATTTACTGTCAGTTTTTACGTTTTAAGAGAATATGCTCCAAACATGAAGATTTTAAGAAACAATCAGCAGTGATGTCAGAAAGATTTAAGAGAAGAGGATTTCCACCAGCACGTATCAAGGGTTTGATAAAGCCAGTAGCCAACTCAGAAGCGACCTATTGACTAATCATCAGGAAAAGAAAGCCCCTGACATAGTGTATATCTTAGAATTTTCTCACATTGCTGTACAGATTCAGAAAATAATTAGAAGAAATTGGCATGTTTTGGAAAACCACAAATAATTGGTGGTTGCATATTTTCAAGGAAAAAACCTTAAGGAACATATGACAGCATCAGCACTTCCAATACTACCCAATGATCCTCTGGCTGATCTTCATTTGGGACATAGACATAGAAACTTTTCGGCATGCGGTACTAACTGGGCAGTAATCGGCATTGTACGCACGTTGACAATTACTGCCCGGCTAACGTGTGAGACCTTACCGCTAAGTCAATGGGTGGCGGTAAGGTCTCAGGGCCAAAATGGATGCGCCAATTTTTATTTTGCCGCACGTCCATTTTCAGCCCCAAAAAAAGTGCGCTGAAAAATGAACCTGCGCATGTTCAATACACATGTCTACACCAGTACAGGCCACTTTTATGAGCACCTTAGTAAAAGGACCATTTAAAGAAAAAGGAACATGGAGCATGACATGGCAGACAGAGCCATTATTAAATTCCACTACTAAAGATCATATATTTCAGCTATTCTGCATTCATATTGTTGTATAGTAGAAACATAATTCCACCAATAAGAAACTGAGCATGAACAAGCAGATTTCCAGTGCCGCAAAACAGTTTTGATTGCAGATACCATAAGGATATCAAAGAAATGATTATTTTGTTTGGGTATTTGGTCAGTCAATATAGTAGAACACAGAATTATTATTGCATAGGATAATGGTACATTAAATCTGAATATTTGTAAACTAAATATCCACCCAATAAGACCATGTTAAAGAACAGTCATATGCTGAAATGTTCCTTTTGAAGTATGGCACCTCCAGCAATTAGGCGATAAGGATGTTTTTATTGCAGCAGATTTCTCTGGAGTCCAAATTGTTTTGTACAAAACAAAATAGAGACTGTAAAACTGAAGCAGAGCGAAGGTGTTTGTTGCAGCATGACCATAAGTATTTCCATTGACATGCTATTAATGTTGTGTTTAGATCCTTTTACCATCTTGATTGTAGAAGTAATGGGGATTTTATAATGAATACAGTTAAATGTTTGTATATTTTTGAAGCAGCATGCAAAATAATTGCTATAGTTGATAAAATAGTATCTCTGGAGTATTAACGTCCTGTAATGACAAAAGTGATGATCCATAAGCTTTTATGTTATAATATTGAGAGTCAGGTAAATTATATAATAATTGTAGCTTTTGAAAGTGTATATAGTACTTGTACTGGCATTTTCCGTAATGTCCTTTATAGTCCATATGCCCGCCTGGGCCCATTCTTTTCAAAACATTGGTGATTTGTCAGTGCTTATTTATTTATTTAATTAAAACATTTAGAACTGATATGCAGAGACAGGGAGAAGGATCTTGGGATGATAGTATCTGAGGATCAAAGGGTGACGAAGCAGTGTGACAAGGCGGTGGCCATAGCCATAATGATGCTAGGCTGTGTAGACAGAGGTGTAACCAGCAGAAGAAAGGAAGTGTTGATGCCACTGTACAAGCTGTCGGTGAGGCACCACCTGGAGTACTATGTTCAGTTTTGGAGGCCGTATCTTGCTAAGGATGTAAAAACACTTGAAGCGATGCAAAGAAAAGCTACAAAAAAGGTATGAGATTTGTATTACAAGACGTAAGAGGTGAGACTTGATGGCCTGAACATGTATACCCTGGAGGAAAGGAGAAACAGGGGTGATATGATACAGACATTCAAATGTTTGAAAATTATAAATCCGTAAACAAACCTTTTCCGGAGATGGGAAGCTGGTAGAACTAGAGGACATGAATTGAGGTTGAAGGGGGGGGGGCTATAGAAATGCTAAATAGTAGTAGTAGTAGCAGTAGATTAAAACGGTAACGGCATTAAAAAAATGTGTGGGATAAACACAGAGGAATCCTGTTCAGAAGGAATGGATCCACAAAAGCTTAGTGGAGATTGGGTGACAACACCGGTAATTGGGAAGCAAAGCTAGTGCTGGGTAGACTTCTACAGTCTGTGTCCTGAAAATGGCAAGGACAAATCAAGGTCAGGTATACATATAAAGTAGCACATACGAGTTTATCTTGTTGGGCAGACTGGATGGACCATACAAGTCTTTATCTGCCGTCATCTACTATGTTACTACTATGTAACTCGCCTATCCAACCATTACTTTATAAAGATTTTTTTAAGGCGATCTTGATAGAGTCATTTAATCAGTGCTTTTTTTGTGCCGGTACGCAACGGTACGGCGTACCGGCACCTTTTTTTTTTGCTCCCCCCGCCCCGTGAGTCCATGTCCCGCACGCAGTGCCAGCCCCCATTTCCGGCCGCTGCTGCTTCTCCTGTTGAGCAGCAGCGGCCGCTACACAAAGAAAAAGATTTTTAAAAACTTCAAACCTGGCTGAAACGCGGCACCCCGGCACTGTAGACAGCCATTAGGCATTGGCTGTTGCCCCGCAGCCGCTCCTCCTCTTGCCTCTACGTCACTGCGCTCCTCCGGGGTCTTCCTCCAGGGGCAGTGACGTAGAGGCAAGAGGAGGAGCGGTTGCGGGGCAACAGTCAATGCCTAATGGCTGTCTACAGTGCCGGGGTGCCGCGTTTCAGCCAGGTTTCAAATTTTTTTTAATCTTCTTTTTCTTTGTGTAGCGGCCGCTGCTGCTCAACAACCGGCCGAAGCAGCAGCGGCCGGAAATAGGGGCTGGTGCCGCGTGCGTCGCGTCTTCGCGCCGTTCGCGCCAAACTTGGCAGGGAGAGGGAATCCAACAGAGGGAAGGATTGGGGAGAGAGAGAACGAGGGAAACCAACAGAGGGAAGGATTGGGGAGAGAGAGAACGAGGGAAACCAACAGAGGGAAGGATTGGGGAGAGAGAGAAAGAGGGAAACCAACAGAGGAAGGATTGGGGAGAGAGAGAAAGAGGGAAACCAACAGAGGGAAGGATTGGGGAGAGAGAGAGAGAGGGAAAACAACAGAGGGAAGGATTGGGGAGAGAGAGAAAGAGGGAAACCAACAGAGGGAAGGATTGGGGAGAGAGAGAAAGAGGGAAACCAACAGAGGGAAGGATTGGGGAGAGAGAGAAAGAGGGAAACCAACAGAGGGAAGGATTGGGGAGAGAGAGAAAGAGGGAAACCAACAGAGGGAAAGATTGGGGAGAGAGAGAAAGAGGGAAACCAACAGAGGAAGGATTGGGGAGAGAGGGAAACCAACAGAGGGAAGGATTGGGGAGAGAGAGGGAAAAACATGGAAGGATTGGGGAGAGAGGGAAACCAACAGAGGGAAGGATTGGGGAGAGAGGGAAACCAACAGAGGGAAGGATTGGAGAGAGAGGGAAACCAACAGAGGGAAGGATGGGGAGAGAGAGGGAAAAACATGGAAGGATTGGGGAGAGAGGGGAAAAACAGATGGAAGGATTGGGGAGAGGGGAAAACAGATGGAAGGATGGGGAGAGAGGGGAAAAACATGGAAGGATGGGGAGAGAGAGGAAAACAGATGGAAGGATTGGGGAGAGAGGGAAAAACAGATGGGAGGATGGGGAGAGAGAGGGGGAACACAGATGGAAGAATGGGGAGAGAGAGAGGGAAAACAGATGGAAGGATGGGGAGAGAGAGAGGGAAAACGGAAGGATGGGGAGAGAAAGAGGGAAGACGCTGGATGGAAGAATGCAGAAAGAAATAGGGGAGACACTGGAAGGATGGGGGGAGAGAAAGCAGAGCTGCTGGATGGAAAAGGGGAATAGAGAAAGACTGGAGAATAAGAGGAAGGGGCATGGGGAGAACAAGGGTGAGGAAAAGATGAAAAGCCACAGGTAGATGAAGGAAATTAAAGAATGGATAGTAAGAATGAATTAAATCTGGACAGAGAGAGAGCCTGAAAAATATTGAAGAAAGCAAAGAAAAAAGGAGACAAAAATGACAAATGGCACAGAAGAGTTAAGCGCAAAGAAAAGAAAGCAGAATCACAAACTGGGACCAATATGGAAAGAAAAACAGTCACCAGACAACAAAGGTAGAAAAAAATCATTTTATTTTCATTTTAGTGTTTGTAATTATGTCCAATTTGAGAATTTACATTGGCTGTCTTATTTTGCACTGGGTATACTGGAGCTGTAAGAGCTTACAGAGATTATTTATAATGAAAAAAATCACGTTATTTTTTCTCCTATAGTACTATAATATTTTCAATGATGTCTGTTTATATGCGCCATGGCTGGTATAGGGGGTGTGGTTAATGTGGGTGTGGCTATCATAGGGGTGGAGCCATATGTGGTGACCCCGCCCATAATGAGTACCGGCACCTTTTTTTCTACAAAAAAAGCACTGCATTTAATACATCAGAACAAGAAATACTGGTTTGTCAGATAAATTATGATATGCTGTTAGATTCATTGAATTACACATTATTTTATTCTCCTCCAGGCAAATGGTCATTAGCAAAGGATAGTTTTTATGATTTTTTAATCTCAAAAAATATTTTAAGTTCAATACATAATTTACTCATAGAGCCTGGTATATACTGTCATTGTCGCATCTTAGGGTGCTAGGAGGACCACTGGGGGAGTAAGGGAGGTTATGTCTCAATCCCTCCAGTGATCATTTGGTCATTTCGGGCACCTTTTTCGGTCATGTGAAAACATGATCGATGGACAGGCATGGAAACCTCATAGGCAGAGTAATATAGTCAAAAGAAAACTTTATTTGTGGAAAATAATTAAAGGAAGACAGTCTGTTCTTCTCACAGGCTAACTTTCTCCTTGGCAACAATCAGGGCCGGTCCTAGGGTCTCTGGCGCCCCCCCCCCCCCCCCCCCCCCCCCCCAGCATCTCCTTTCTCTCTTCTCCCACCCTGCCCCTGTCCAGCAATTCTCCTTCGCCCCATCCCCCTCCCATTTATGGCCACCCACCCGCTTCTCCCCCCAACATCCCCCTTTTTCTTCTTGCCACCCTTGCTTGGTTTAAGTCTTTTTTAATTTACCTCCGTCCCAGCGGCCGCATCATTTCAAAGCCCTGCCTGTCTCTAGGCTTCCCTCCCTTCATGAGTTCGTTCCCTCAGAGTCCCGCCCTTGAGGAAATGACATCAGAAAGCAGGACTCTGCGGAATGAACTCAATAAAGGGAGGGAAGGCTAGAGACGGGCAGGGCTTTCAAATGACGCGGCTGCTGGGACGGAGGTAAATTAAAGATTTAAACCCCCAAGGGTGGCATGGTATGGCGCTGCAGCGGCACCCTTGAAGGCAGGCGGCCCCCCCCCCCCCCCTGCGGTGCTTACCCTGCTTACTGGGTTTGACCGGCCCTGCACAATTACTCCCTTCTCTCTAGACACTTCTAGCTTCTTCAATACATTTCCAACTTACTCATCCATAGGTCCAGGCCTGGCTCCAGTTAGGACGCTCAGGACTCAGGGGTCGTCACAGCAAATAAAGATATGCTTTTACCTTTGCAGTCTTCAGTTCCTCTTTTATGCACTACTTGGGTTTCTACCATGTGCACATCTCTGAGGTACAGCCACTCTCCACTTTCCTGGGACTCTCCCCCACAGGTACTGCAGCCCAGCCACACTTTAGGGAAGGTTTGTTTCCTAAGAGAATACCTAAGTAATGTATAGAAACAGTAGAGACCCTATCTGAGTTTAAACTAATATCTGAAGATGATAAAGGGATAGGAAGGGGAAAAGAGTCTCTTGAGATTGGAGAGTCCTGAAAACTATTAGTGACATTAAGGAGGAAATTATCAATCTGTGTTATGGCTCTAACACATGTTGTTTGCCCCTTAACACATGTAAAATGGCATTAGATCTCTCTCTCTCTCTCTTTACTTCTGTATTAGGGCCTCGCTCCTGGAGACCTCTTGCCTTGGGCCCTCTCTGATTCACTGTGCTCCAGAGCATTTAATCACTTCCTGGCCTGAACCCCACCCCTCTGACTCAGGCTCTGAAATGGCATGTTAATGCCATCTGTTGTAAGGTGGCTAAATTGCAACCTCAGTGAGGGAGTGCTCCTAGGGATACCTGCTGCTATACCACTTACTCCCTCACAGGTCACTTAGTCATGATTGAAACAGGTCTGGCCAAAAGCATCTTAATTTTGGCACTAGACGTTTTCATTTTTTTTCCATTGTTGCAGAAAAACATCAATCTTTTCGTGCTGCCTAGGTCGCATTAGACGAACTGTAGAGCAAAACATTTAAAATTGAGGTGTTGAAAATTGCAACTTGGATGTTTCTGAGAGAAAAACATCCTTTAGCCACCTTATAATGTTTTTGGAACTTTTTTTACTTTGAAAATGAGCCCCCAAAAAGTTAAAAAGAAAACCAATCCTTATCTAGTTGGCAATAACTAAACACAGGTTTGATTCCCACTGCAGCTGCTTGTGACCTTAGGCAAGTCACTTAACCATCCAATGTCCCAGTTGCAAAATCTTAGATTGTAAGCCCTCTAGGGACAGAGAAAGTACCTGCATATAATGTGTACAGTACTGCGTACATCTAGTAGCGCTATAGAAATGATTAGTGGTAGTAATACAAATTTCTAAAATTTTTATACTAATCTAATATTACCCAATTTTTACCTACACATTTCAATCCATTTATAAGATAATTTCGAACTTGCACATGAAGGAGCACACAAAGAGGCCTGACCTGCCCCTTTGGCATGCCCCTTCAGCATGATACCTGAGGTGCGATGCCTCAGGAACCATGATGATTTGGGCAACAGCAGATGGTTATTAAACTATGGAACTCCTTTTCGGATTACTTTGTTTCCTGGTACTATTTGTTGCTTCCAATATGCACACATTTTACATACAGTGTACATTATAAGTAGGTGTAAACAGACACAGAGCCTGGGCAGGCAGAACACATATTTACAAGTTTGACTTACAGAATACTATGTTATGTAGCACCGTAACTTAGGTGCACACAGTTACACTAGCTCTATTGCTGGCATAAGTGCTCATGTCTAATTTAAATACAGGAATATACCTGATTATGCTAGTATTATACTAACAATAGTATGCACCTATGTTCCCTTATAGAATAAACTCCTACCAGGCACCCAGTTATAGACTTACCCCCTACTTGTGGTGCAACATACCTAGTGATCTATCCAGACATCGACATTGAATATCTGTGATGCCTGGATAACTTCTATATCTGCCCACAGACCACCTCAACACAAACTGGAAAGCAATGTGGTCTCTCCTGCTCAGTAAATTGTTTTAAATATTGACCCCTCTGCTTATAGCTTTTACACATAGGTTAGACCACAGAAATAGCAGGTTTAACTTGTTGACATGGGGTATATTCAGTTGTGCTACTTAAACAGTTGGCACTGCTGATCGATAAACCTTTTTAGGCATCACATTTGTTCTCCTCGTTTCTGGAGTCCGTGCAGTGGCGTACCAAGAGAGGGGGGAGGTGGGGGTGGTCCGCCCCGGGTGCACGCTACTGGGGGGGTGCCGCGCGCCGGTCAGCATCGTTCGTTTCCATGCTCCCTCTGCCCCGGAACAGGAAGTAACCTGTTCCGGGGCAGAGGGAGCATGGAAACGAACAATGCTGACCGGCGCGTGGCACCCCCCCCCCCAGCAGCGTGTGCCCGAGGGGGTTCCTACTGCACAGGGGGGGGGGGCGCTGCACCCTGGGGGCGGGGCGCATCGGCGATCCGCCCCGGGTGTCAGCCCCTCTAGGAACGCCACTGAGTCCATGGTCTATTTCCCACTTTTGTTTTCATCTTTACTGTACCCCATGGGATTACAGAGGTCTCCACCTGGGTGGAATTCTACTGGAACTGCTGAATACACACATAAAACTAAGCACCATTGTTTAACTTCCTGTGCTAGCTGAAAAGGATAAAAATTAATGTAGAACAATATTTTTTGTTATTGTATTAATCACTTTTGTCTCTTTTTCCTACATTTTCATGTTCTTTGGTTGCTCGCTTTTTTTTTCTTTTGTAACAAAGTTCCTTTATAGTAAGCCTTCATTCTGTAAATCGAATTTAGGTCCCAAAAAGTAAACTCTATTAAAGCAAACCTCCAGTGAGATTCCATATAATAAGGGCTTGTTGGTTTTGCCAGCATAATGTATAGCAATCCGACTCACAGATATCTTTCAAATGGTGCAGAGCTCAATAGTGTGAAAGATATACTTAATAATGGAATTTCAACAGCTAGGTTTTCACATGGATTACTTCTTTCTTGAAAAATGTCCTTGAATTTGTAGTGTTGGATTTTCTCTTACTGTTATACGTGGGAGTATGGCTGGTTCTCTTATTTCCTTTCTTTATTCAAAGAGTTATTTACTTTTTATGGATTTTATATAAAACATTTTCTATTAACTTTGCTCTTGGATATTTTGCACTGAATAATTATAAATGAAACAAAATAAATGATACAGCTATTCAAACACAAGTAATTAATTCACTTAAACACTATCCTCCTCATTCTACATAATGCATCTGGCATTAGGCACAAATTAGTCACATAGCTTCATTGCTAAAATGGCAATCACATGACTAAATGGTGGGAAAATGGCAATTATGCATGTAACTACATTTAAGTGCTGTTCTATAATTTTGTGCCTGTGCACTAGTGCATAACTGCAAGATGGAATGAACATTGGAGGGGTAGGCATAGGTCATGAACATGTAGACCAATTTATTTATTCTAGACCCTTGATATCCCACGTATTGATCCAAACAGTTGACTAAGCGGTTCACAACACTATAAAAAAAACTGAGCAAAGAGACAAAGAGACTACATAAGAGTAGAGTTAAAGGAGGCTGAGAAGTTTTAAGAGCCTTAAGTGACTGGAGGGGCATGCCAACTCTAAGAGAGGGAGGGAGAGAGTTTCAGAGCTTGGAACCCAGATAACTAAAGGCAGTACCATGAGAAAGCGAGAGATGAAGAACAGAAGGAGATGGAACACAGAAAAGGTTGTCAGAGGAAAAGTGGAGATGATGTGAGGGGAAATAAGGGATCAAAAATTTGAGAAAATAGGAAGGAGCAGTGGGCAATCAGCATTTAAAAATGAGCATAAGCAGCTTGTAGTGAATGTGAGAAGAGACAGGGAGCCACTGTTCAAGAGGAGAAGAGTGGTGATGTGATCAAAGCGGTGCACCCAGTGAATGAGTTTGACAGCTGTGGATTGAATCAGTTGAAGACATTTTAAGGAATGAAAGGGGAGACCAGTGTAAAGGGAACTGCAGTAATCAACATTTAGGCACAATCTAATTTAGGAGACCTTAACAGTTCTAGTGTGGGGACTGAATGTAAAATCTCAGTTTGTTATGTCCCAAACACTCACAATTAAAGTATGCGTTATACAACAATGCTTCATCCACAGTCAGCATTCAACATTTCCAGAGCTACAGTCCTAATAGCGTTTGTATATCAATTTTTGATGGGGATCATCAGAGTATCTTGCAACATATACCATACGGGAACAGTGCCCCTTTATACTCATGGTGCTGCGCAAATCGTCATAGATATACCCATATTATTATATATTTTTTTAATTTTTTGTCTTCTTAGCGAAATCATGAGTATATTCCTTATAACTTTAGGTATTTATGATCTACAATCCATGACACAATCAAAAACCTGCAATCCTGATTGGGCCACGTTCCACCCTTAGCTACCAATCAGATCAATGACCACCAATCGATTTCAGAGTTTAACCCAAAGGTTGAAGAGTTTGTAGCTGAAATATCCAACGTAGTTCTTTGTGGTTTAATAACTGTCCAACGTTCCCACCCTCCCACCCTAGTCGGACATGATTTTAGAACCATTGTCTAAATTTTTAGATTTTTTTTCTTAAAACCAGCAGCTGTCCAAGTCCCCTCGTACTTACAAGATTTTTTGCGGTGTCTTCAAGCTTGTCAGAAGATTCTATTTTGGTTACGGTGGACGTGACCTCATTGTATACTGTTATCCCGCAAAATGAGGCTTTACAAATAATTGCTGAGGTACTAGATAGAAGCCCTCCTTTGCAGAGCATCCCAAACCATTTTTTGATGCAGCTAGCACATCTGGTGATTGAAAAGAACTATTTCTTTTTTCAGAAGGAGTTTTTTGAACAGTCAAAGGTGTAGCAATGGGGGCATCCTTAGCTCCCTTGATTGTAACACTCTATTTGGCAAAATTTGAAGAGCTGCATGTGTATACTTCAGATGATTTCCAACATATTTCTCTCTGGAAGCATTTTTTTAGACGATATTTTCTTTATTTGGAATGGGTCTTCTCAAGCTTTGAAACAATTTATGGTAAAATTCTATTCCTTTCAAGCTAATTTGAAATTTACATTGCATTATCATGCTCACGGAATTGAATTCCTGGACGTCTGGGTATATAGGGTAAATGAGCAGTTGCACACCACTTTGTTTCAGAAACCCACCACGTGGAATACCCTATTGTACTTCTCCAGTTTTCACCCATACCACCTTTAAGCTAGCCTACCAGTTAGCCAGTTCTTAAGATTAAAGAGAATTTGTTCTAACGCTACAGCTTTCTAGACTCAAGGGGGAGTGACCATGGGAGGAGCATGGGCAGGTCAGGGGCTTTCACTAATGATGCGTGCACTATTATAGCATTTGGGGGATCTGTGCCTAATTTACAGGTTTCAGTTGGTGTAAATTCTCATGTCCAAAGTTGGGCATGGATCCTGGCACTACACACTATTCTACAAATGGTGCCCAACTCAGAGCACCATTTGCAGAATAGCACTCAGGGCTCATTTTTTGTTTGACTCACAAAATATGGGCGCCATTTACAGAATCTAGTCTTATGTCATTTATGCCCGCCCATACAGAATAGTGCTTAACTGATTTGCTCTCAGTTATGTGCAGAAATGTACATTTACCTGTAAAAGTGCCTTTAGATTGTAAGCTCTTCCGAGCAGGGACCGTCCTTATTGTTAATTTGTACAGCGCTGCGTAACCCTAGTAGCGCTCTAGAAATGTTAAGTAGTAGTAGTAGTAAAAGTGCCAGTATTTTATGCATTTATACACACAGGTTTAATTTAATTTGAATTTAATATTCTACCATTATTTTAACAAATCAAGGCAGTGTACATAGCAATTGATATGTGAATGCAGATGTCCAGTTATAAAATTGCCCTTGACATCTCAACAGCCACTACTCAAAGCTAAACCATATAGGCTTAGCTGAAAAGCCAAGTCATCAATAAATTGAGGCATGAATGATATTCAGCCAGTAGCCTTAGGGCCTCTTATCAAGCTGTGCTAGCAACTTTGAATGGACTCTGTTGGCATTGTTGCAAGGCTTGATAAAAGAGGCCCTTAGTTCTTTTGGCAGTCTATTCCAGAGAGTGTAGCATGAAAAGGCATAGGAAGTGACTAAAGAAGAGCTGTCCAACTGCTCAGTGATGTAAAACAGTGCTTGGGCGTGCCATGCCTTTAAACAGCTGACCTAGAACTGAATTCTGCTTGTAGCAGTAGCAAGCTAATACAATTTTTAAAGAAGGGAACAGAGAGAATGCTCATACCACCAACAATATATATATATAGAAGGTGAAAGCACAAGAGATTATGGTAAAACTTAATATGCTAGTAACAGTTTCATAGATAACACTTAACACTCACTTGTTCTAACAAAACTTTAATGGATGGCAAATAAGAAAAAATTGTGACATACTTCAAAGACTTATATGGTATAAGACCTAAATAACAAATTACACATTAATAATACAAATTTAATTTACAAATTTATAATCTGCTTTTAAAACCAGTAATACTTACAAAGCAGCATTGGCAAAGTTTAAATATGCCCATTTGTTACGAAAGGATAAGCAACACATAACCAAATGCAGATGAAATATTGCATAATATGTGCCCAAATATGTAAATAATGCAAGTCACATAATATGTACCCGCCAAGTTACACCTGAATAAACAGACCAAATCAGGGGAATAGTGAAACCAGATATGAATGATATAATTGTATTAATTAAATGTTTTCACATCTGGCAACTGAATGCATCAGGAACATTCCAAGTGATAGAAGCCAAATGAGAGCAACAGCAATCCTGGAGCTGTCTACGTTGTCCTTTTCTGCATTCATTGAAGCACCATGAAAAATCAGAATACCATAATGATCAGAAAGGCTTGATTGAAGAATGCAATACCAAATACAATATCACAAGAAAATAAACTGTATAATATGTGGGTGAAATAAAGCTTGGATTACAATTTTGTATGAGTTTGTTGTGAGCATTTTCTTAAACGTTTACCTGCAGATTCTATATATGGTGTTCAAAGTTGTATATGCAAATTTGGATGCGTGTCCAATTTATGCGCACAATTTGAGTAATGAGCCAATTAGTGCCAAACACTGGGTGCTAACAATCAATTATCAGTGCTAATTGGCAACCATTTAGATTTACGTGTGCATCATGCTAGGCCTTATTTTATAAAGATGTGCACGTAAACTTTTAGCGTGGAACTGAAAAGGGGTGTGGCTATGGGAGGGGCATGGGCAGGTCAGGGGCGATCTCTAAAGGTGTGCGCACTATTAAAGAATTTTTTTTTGGGGGGGGGGGGGGTCCATGCCTAATTTACATGCGAGAATTTACACCAGGTTTGAGTTGGTATAAATCCTCATGTCCAAAGTTGGGTGGAGATTCCAGCACTACATGCTATTCTGAAAACCCATCTCTTTAACAAGGCCTCACTATGTCCCGCCCTCGCGGAAATTACCTCAGAGGAGGGCGGGACATAATGAGGCCCAACGACGACGAAGCGAAGACATTTACTTCTTTTACAACAAGCAGGGCAGACGCAAGGCGCTGCCTGCAACGACGCTTCAAAAAAATTTTTTTAAAGGTAGGGTGGGAGCAGGAGAGTCGGGTCGGGGTGGGCTCCTCAGATGGGAGAGGGGTATTGTGGGGTTCTCACATGGAGAGGGGAGGGGGTTTTCATATGGGAGAAGGGGACTGAGTGGGGAGGGGGTTCTCAGATGGGAGAGGGGTGTTGTGGGGGTTCTCATATGGGAGAGGGGTGTTGGGGTTCTCACATGGGGAGGGGAGGGGGTTTTCATATGGGAGAAGGGGACTGAGTGGGGAGGGGGTTCTCAGATGGGAGAGGGGTGTTGTGGGGGTTCTCATATGGGAGAGGGGTGTTGGGGTTCTCACATGGGGAGGGGAGGGGGGTTTTTATATGGGAGAAGGGGACTGGGGTGGGGAGGGAGTTCTCAGATGGGAGAGGGGTGTTGTGGGGTTCTTAGATGGGGAGGGGGTTTCCAGATGGGAGAAGGGGACTGGGGTGGGGAGGGGGGTTCTCAGATGGGAGAGGAGAGGGGTGTTCTGGGGATTCTCAAATGGGAGAAGGACTGGGGTGGGGTGGGGGTTCTCAGATGGGAGAAGGGGACTGGGGTGGGGGTTCTCAGATGGGGTGGGGGTTCTCAAATGGGAGAAGGGGGCTAGAACTGGGGTCTGAGAAGGGGTCATGACAGAAAATGGGGCATGCCTGGGTCAGGTGGGAGAATGGGTCGGGCTGAAAAGGGGGGCAAGGCATGTGGATGAAGGGGGCTGAAACTGGGGGCTGAAAGGAGGGTAGGTGGGATAAGGGGGCTAATACTGGGACTGGGGGCTGAAAGGCAGCAGGGGCTGAAATTGTGGGGACTGGGGGCTGAAAAGGAGACAGGGAGAAGTGGCTGGGGCTGAAGCTCAGGACTGGTGAGAGAAAAGGGCTGGGGTTGAAACTGGGGGATAAAAAGAGGACAGGGAGAAGTGGCTGGGGGCTAAAGCTCGGGACTGGTGGGAGAAAAGGACTGGGGCTGAAACTGGGGACTGGTGGGATAGTGGGGCTGGAACTGGGGGCTGAAAAAAAGGGGCAGAGAGAGGGGACAGATCCTGGATGGAAGGGGGAGAGAGAGAGGGAGGGCAGACCCTGGATGGATGGGAGAAGAAGGGCAAATGATGGATTGAAGGGGCAGAGAGAAAGGGCAGACTGGATGGAAGGGATAGAAAGGGCAGACAGTGAATGGAAGGGGGAGAGAGAGAGGGCAGACAGGGGCAGATGGTGGATGGAAGGAGCAGAGATAGAGGGCAGATGTAGATGGAAGGTGCAGGGAGAGAGGGCAGACATTGGATGGAGGGAACAGCAGAGAGGGCAGACACTGGATGGCAGAGAGAGAACAAAGACAGATGCTGGATGGAAGGAAGACAGTGAAAAGAAGATGAGGAAAGCAGAAACCAGAGACAACAAACTGTAAATAAAATATATATTTTTATTTTTTTTTTGCTTTGGGATAAAGTAGTATTGTAGCTGTGTTAATGTTTATAATAGAACATGTAAACAAGGTAATCTTTTTATTGGACTAATTTTAATACATTTTGGCTAACTTTCAGAGAACAAAACCCCCTTCCTCAGGTCCGGATAGGATATTGTAACAGCACTATACTGTATTGACCTGAGGAAGGATGTTTTGGCCTCTGAAAGCTAAATGTATTAGTCCAATAAAATGGTATTATTTTATTTTCTATATTTGTTTTATTTCTATTTGTTAATTTGTAAAGTGGTGATTGGTACTTGTTAGTTTTTTCAAATTTACATCTGCTGTCTTTATATTTTGCACAGTACTAGAGGACATTTTCTGTTTCTGTGGTGTTGCATTGTATGCAGAGTCTGGCATCTTGGGGGTTCAGTTTAATTTTTGTCTAAATAGAAAGGTTACTTTTGCTTATTCTATAGTGGATTAGGGTGTATCTGTGTTTGTGAAAAAGACATGGCTTTCGGTTGGCATTGACTGTGTAAGATGGACGATCTGTGTTATTCTGCCTGGTTTCGTTTTACAGTAGGTGAATTGATGTTCTAGTGCTCACTGTAGTGTTTAAGATGCTTTCCTTTTCCTTGTGTGACTTGTAGAAATTACTACTTATGGTATGCTAGAATTGCTCTTTAGGTCCTGAGTGTTTTGTATTCTCGGCATGCCTAGTACTAGATTTTGGAGGGGGGGGGGGGTGTTAAAAAATGACTGGCCCCGGGTGTCAACTACCCTAGGTACGCCACTGTACGTACCTCTTGCATGCGCAAGTGTACAGGACATTAGCACTCTTGTGGGTAAGTGTACACCTATGCACAGAGTGGAGGAGCAGCCTAGTGGTTAGAGCACCGGTCTTGCAATCCAGAGGTGGCTGGTTCAAATCCCACTGCTGGTCCTTGTGATCTTGAGCAACTCACTTAACCCTCCATTGCCTCAGCTACAAATTTAGATTGTGAGTCCTCCTGGGACAGAGAAATATCCAGTGTACCTGAATGTAACTCACCTTGAGCTACTACTGAAAAAAGGTGTGAGCAAAATCTAAATAAGTAAATAAATGGTAGTAATGAAGATGGATATTAATGTTGTGCTTTTTTTCTAGTGAATCTCTTCCCTGAAGAAAAACTATACTTGGCCATGTCGGCAGACATTCTGACTGTTTTTGAAGCTTGCAGTTAGGTAGCTTAATTTTTACTGCAATGTTATTCAAGAAAAAATTCTTGAAAAATCATTTTGGATCAATGACGATTCACACTCGGTTGCTTAACATAAGTTGATTCTGCAGTACCTGTGTTGTTACACCTGAAGATCCATATTATTTAAATATGTTTGCAAAGTAGTTAAAGATATGTGTGTTGCCTAGGATGCTGGGAACAATTTTGGTCTAGCCCTTTTTTGTGCAATTGTAGGGAGTGGAATTGGTATATTGGGGTCACTGATCCTTTTTTGATATGCATTTGATGGGGGTGGAGGGTGAGTAAGGAATAGTATGGTGGGGTCTCCAAGCCCCTTTTGTTAATTTGTTGAGAGGTAGAAATTGGTATGTTGGGGTTGCTGAACCTCTTTTATGCATTTGTGGGGGGTGGAAGGTGCGCCGTGCACTGCACGCTTGTTTTAATGAAACTGAGTATGTGCGAGTATGCTCAGTTTCATTAAAATGAGAGCATGCACGGCGCGACTGGAAACAGGAGAAAAGGCAAGTGTGAGACCAGCGTGGGACAGATAAATGCTTCAGCTGGCGGGGATTGGGGACCCCCCCACCAGCCAAACCGGGGGTCCCAGAGCCAATTTGTTTTTGGGGGGGCAGGCCCCCATGGCCCCCCATAGCTACACCACTGGACTCCTGATGCAGGCAACAACACTGAAATATGGCTCCATGTCGAGTCTCAGAGATGTACTTATCATAATAAAATTTCTACAACATTGGCATTTTATGTCCCCTTGGTTTCTTATTGGAAGTGCCATCAGATACCCTACGCTTATGTTTTATCTCATGTTATTTTCTGTAGTGGTATCTCTGTTCCTCCACCTTTGGTGTTTTCCCTTTTACTATGCCACACAGAAGGAAACATCTGTCTGGAGCACAATTTAAAAAAAGAGGGACGGAACGAAAGCTGTTCTGTCAAAACAAGAGAGCCATGTTATGGTTTGTGATAGTATAAGCATCTGATACTCAACATGACTAACTGTCTAAGATGAAAAGCCATAATTATGAGAGTATAAGTAGTACAGCTCTTGCAGATGCTTCCATAGAGCTCATTACCATTACATCCATATCTCAGATGGATGAAGAAGTACATGTACCTGATGAATAAACTGTAGCATGTGTAAGTGTGTTGGAGTTGGAAGTTGCATTTTTCTCAGAATTCAGTCTGTCCTTCCAGGACTGTGGCCAGAAATAAGCTGAGAGACTTCCTTGAATTACATGGTCCAAAGGAAGAGAAAGTGTTGACGTTTCCAACAGGTCCCAGACACAGAAAAAGCTTTCATCATATTCATTATGGATGTGAAAAGCCCATGGGTGAGAAAATGGAAAGACAATGGCTCATGCGCTCAAAGAGCCAGGATACTGCATACTGATTTTGCTGCAAACTATTCTAAGCTGACACCACCATGCCTGTATCAAGTTTTACTGGAACAAAAAAATCTGGAAGAACATGATTGGAACATTTGGAGATCATAAGGCATTTTCTTGAGCTGGAATGAAGTTAGAGACACGACTGAGGTTAAAAGCAACCGAATCAACTAAAGACCAGTTCTGAGACTCTGCGCTAGATAAATGTTCTAAAAAGGCTAACTGCAATTTTTTTAGAGTACTTACTACTCAGAACCTTCCTCTGCATAGGAAATCAAATCCCTATGGGCGCCTAAACCTTGCCTTACGTGATCATCCCTTCACTGCAACAGGAAAATCTTTCTCCTCTCCCACAATTTTCTTTTTATTGTGCTCCTTCTGTCTCGAGACAAGTAGCAACCTTGAAACGCAGGATATTTCAAAGATGCTGCTTGACCCATGGCACAGGGAGTGCATTAAAAGAAAACAGCTGTGCGAGAGGAGAAAGATACTTCTGCTACTGTATTTATGCTGTGGCAGGTAGAAGGGGCTGGGGCTCATAGGCTGTGGATTGGAAGGAGATGACCGAAGCTGCTGCTCAGAGGGGTCTGGGTAAAAGGAGCTAGGGCTGATGTTATGGGGTTGGGGAGTCTGGATGAAAGTGAATGGGGCAGAAGCTGGTAGAGGCTGAGGCTGATACTGGGGGAAGGGATGGGAGAAGAGGTGCTGTTGCCGAGAGCTATGGGCTGGGAGAAAGGGGCTGGGGCATAATGCTGGGTCTGGAGGTCTAGAAGCTAGGGCTGGAGGCTGGTAGATTATAGAAGGAGCTGATGCTGATGCTGGGGGGGGGGACTAAGAGAAGGGGGCTGATGCTAGGGGGCTATTGCTGGGATGTTTGGAGAAGAGAGCTGGGGTTGGAGGTTGGCAGAAGAGAGTTAGAATATAAGGCTATGAGAAGAGGGCTGGAAGGTGGTGCTAGGGATTGGGAGGAGGCTGCAAGCTGATAGTGGGAAAAGTGAGAGGATGACAAATACTGCTAAGGGGGAGAAGCAAGGATATATGCAAGAAAAGATGCTAGGGAAAGAGAGAAATTGGTACAGGGGAAAAAGAAGGGGCAATGGATGTTTAGGAAAAAGGAAAAATAGGCAGGATGGCAGATACCAAGGACATGGGAATGTAAGAGAGCTGGGGTGTTAACTTAGGCAGAGACTCTATTATTGGGTGGGAGATAAGAAGAAGACAGACTAAGATTGGCTGGGTATTGGGGGTATAAGTGGAGACTTGGGGTTTGGATGAGATTGTGATTAAGGAGGATTGTAAGACCGAAGAGTGGTTATGTAGTGGGGATTATGAAATTGAGCAGGGGTTATGGAAGACATGGGGACTGAGTGAGTAGGGCTGTGAGACTGAATGCAGAAAAATTTGGAGAAATTGCTTGAAGGACCTAGAGAGTTTGGGGAGGGGAAAGCAATTGAAAGCAACAGAGGTTTACAGAAAAGAAGAGATACAAAGAACAGGACTATGAATCTTGGAAAGAGGTGAGAGAATGGGGTAGGCAAAAGAGTAAATGAGGGTAAAGAAGGGACTGGAGGTATACAAGGGATGACAGGAAAGGAGTTGAAGCTGGTAAGGGATGTGAGGCAAAAGAAGGTAGATGAGTTTGGGGAGGGAAGAAGTTCAAAGGTGAAAATGGGGGGACTAGAAAGTAGGTGAAAGGACAGGGGAAGAGGAAAAGAATAAGTGGGGAATGGGAGGCCTAGGGAACAGTAGGAAATAAAAAGTTGGAAGTAGGTGAAGGGGGGATGAGGGAGACTGAAGGCAGGGTAGACAAGGCTATAGGTAGATAAAAAGGCAGGTGAGAGAAAAAGATGAAATATAATTATTAATGTCGGCAATAGATATAGGGGTAGAAAGGAAGAAGACAGGAAACAGGACAAAACAGAAAATGAAAATCAGATTCTGCAGAGATCCAACCAACTGGAAAAATAAAATGATCATAAAACCTTCCAGTATGGGGCCATTCTGGTGTTATGAGCCCTGAGATCTGCGTGATTCATACTGCAAAATTTGGCTCAGGGCACCACAACACTTTAAGCTGGCCCTGGTGCCAAATAGAATTTGATTCAGTACTTAAAAAACATTTATGTAAAGTAACTCCAAAGAAACTCACATTGTCATTACCTTGGAAAAATAATTAGAAAGAGATCACCCAGTTACTGGCTACACAACCAAAAAGATGATTCGGAAGCACCTGACATCTGCAAAATGTTACTCCATCAGTCTAGACTGCACTCCTAACATCAGCCATACTGAACAAATGACTTTAATGGTGCATTTTGAAACAGCAGAATCTTTAAAAATGAAACTTCTGTGGTAACTGAAAATATTTCCTGGAATTGACATAGATGACAATACAGAAGCTGGAATGACAGATCTGCTGTAAATGTTCAATTGCTTTAACTTTTAAACATTACAGATATGAGAGGATGGGGCTATGACAACGGAGCCAATATGAAAGTAAAAAAGAGTAGCAAACAAACTCAGGTTCAGGAGCTATTTCCATTAGCAATTTTTCTCTCTTGTGTCTCACATTCACTGCACTTGATGGTGAGTGATACTGCCTTTGTTCGTGTTGAAACTTTCATCAACTCATCCCAGGAAAATTTTAATGCAACATCATGTTTTACTTTGAAACCACCGAGTACAAGAAGGGAAAGTCACAGCTCCTGCAACCAGATTGGGAAAGTCAGCTACAAAAGATGTAAATACTACGGTGAACGTAAGCAGTAAATTTGAGACTGAGCTCATACTCCAGATACCCTGGCTTAGGAGTGAGGTTCATTCCTGTCATGGTATGTGCAAGAAATACCCCTATCAGAGACCCATAACAACAATACTTTTCTCTGTTCTTATTTTTTATTTTAGAAAACCTCTAACATATACCAACCATCTCTTGCAACAGTTTCCCCCTCCTCATTCCACATGACCAACTGCAAATGTAGAAGCAAAATACTCCAATCTCACTTCATCATTATGTAAATTAAGGTTCAATTGGACTGAACAGCAATTTTCAAAGCACATTGTCCGATCAGTTTCTCTTGGGCCCATCTCTCAAAAAAGACCCTCACTGTCTTCAAAGGATTTACTAAGGAAATAAGCATTCCTTGGTTTTTGGATCACTGCTTCTCAGCTCGGAGTATGAGATGTTTTGCACTGTTTAGCCAATTCACAATGCATTATTGCTAGAGCTGTGTGCAAAAAGTCTTGTGGGCATTCATTAATCTTTTTAGGTAAACATTGTAGCAAATAACTTCCTAACTCTACTTTTATCCTAAGTCCTGTAATTTCATGTAATAAATCATAACCCATCCTCCAATGTGCTTATGCTGTATGGCAATTCCACCAAATATGCTTAAATATACCCCTCATTTCCTCCAACATAAATCTGATACAGAAATAAATATTTAAGCCAGTCTGTACAGGGTCAGATGCCAGTAATATAGAACCTTCAGACTACTTTCCAACAAATTGGTGGAAATTGCAGTTGGTGTCACAAAATGCCTAGACACCCACCTGGGGTTACCCCATGGCCACTTTGAGGGTCTATCCCCAGTACAGTTCAGGTCCGCCTGTACCTGCCATTTGTGCGCTAAACTAGTACCCTCCTCCCACCGACTGGGACACAACCGCCTCTGGGCAAGACTCCTGCTCTCAAATTATCCCTGGTAATTTCTAGGCTACTGAAGTCACACTCCCAGTGGTCCCACAGTTCCCAGAAAGCACCCACAGACTCAACAAACAAACCACCAGGATTCTTTATCAGTTCAGACAGCAGAGGCAATAAACTGAATAGTGTTTATTTTCTTAAAAATATTGAATAATACACACAAAAAAGTGCAATCTGCAAACAATAACAGGTAACTGGAATATAGATAAATTATAAAACTATCTAAACATTTGTTTACTTTCTAAAAAGTATCTGTGAAGATCGAACATATAGCTGCTCACAAGTTATCAAATGTAACTGTTTACAGGGCCTTAGCAAAGAGATTCCTCTCTCTTTTCTTCCTGGCTAAGACTGGGGCAAAAGCCAGTAAAATCCAAATGAAATTGAGCTTCTGGGCCAATCAGAGCCCAGAACAACAAGTTTTAAAAATAGCTGGTTACATCATTGCAGGCATTTCCTTTACCTATGTTAACTAAAGAATGAAAGGTCAGTGCTTTGTAACAACTTAAAACATAACATGCACCACCTGCTGGCCAAACTAGAGAAATACACTTCAAGAATTTAATAAGGCAGTTTTATAGGCTTAAAACACACTGTTCTGTCACACATGGGTTGCTTGAAATATTACTTCCCAGTCTCTCTGAGGGACTTGAAACTTCTCCCTTTTATAGGTGAATGAATGAAGAAGCTTCTCTTTAAAATAGATGTCCTATAAGTAGAAAGTTCCAATTCTTCCCACCTCCTTAGCCTTCCAACTCTATATTTGAAGCCAATAGGGGGACATACTCACAAGCTGTGTAATACCCTGGGTGTCTAACCCTACTTCCCTAAACTTCTCCCATACCAATTGTTTTAATGTTATAAGGGGTGAGATGATCCAAATCTTTTACTAGTTTTATAAGGGAGTCATATTAGAGCCTCTAAGGGGCACTGCCCCATCATATGCTGCTCTATCAAGACCCACTGCTTGCAGAGCTCTCTCCTCCATTCCCAGTATAGCCCTGAACTGTGCTGCCTAATAGTATCTGACCAAATCAGGCGCCCTCATTCCTCCTGTTGCCTTGGATAAAGTGAGAATACTACAAGCAGCCCTGAGCTGTGTCCTCTTTCAAATATAGAAAAACATTTTTTTTTTGTTAGCACCCTTAACTCTATCCAGAACTGCTAATGGAAGGGTGTGGCAGAGATACCGAAATTTTGGGACAGCATTTTCAGGTATGCTGTCTTCCCCACCCATGAGTGATTGAACCTCACCCATCTCTCTAGATCTCCTATGAGCACTTTATAAAGCATTGTTCCTAAACTTCCAGCCACCTTTACCTCTAGATACTTCAAAGAGCCCTTAGCTTCTCAAAATGGAAAGGACATCACTAACCCAGTCATTTCTTTTCTTTCCAATATTATATTCCTTAACTCAGTTTTGGTGGTATTAGCCTTAAACCCCGAATAACAAATGAAATTTTGCATCTCCTCTACTATAACTGGGAGTGATTGAAGTGGAATCACTCACTGTTAATATAATATCATCTGCAAAAAGTGACATTTTATAATCTATTCCCCCTAAAGATAACTCCTGAATATAGTAATTTGCACAGATTCATACAACCAAGGTTTCTACCACCAATGCAAAAAGAAGGGGTGAGAGGAGGTGTTGCTGTCAAGCTCCCTATTCAGGGTAAATAATTTGGAGTAGCTTCCATTGACTCATACCCATGCATTAGGTTCTGAGTGTAGCACTGTGATCCATTTCTGAAAATGGGGATCAAACTCATTCTTCACAGGATGGCAAATATAAATGCCAACTCCAACTTGCTGAAGGGTTTCTCATTATCTACTACCATTAGAACCACTGAGTTTTCTTCTTTCTGGGCCCACTCTATTAGATTAACCATTCTCCTTAAATTATCTCCAGCCACCCTCCCTGGAATGAATCCTGATTGATCTTCATATATTATAGATGTTATATCTTACTTAAGCAAGAGGCCAAAATTCTTGCTAGCAGTTGACATCAGGTTTAGCAGTGAGAAAGGCCTATAAGGCTCAAATAACAATGGGTCCATACCCTCCTTATGCATTATTAGCTAGCAGAATGGAGTTTGCTAACAAGTTCCCCTTCACTACTGAACTGAACGTTTTAAGGGGACCTACAAGATCCATAGCCAAGCTTTTGTAAAAATTTGGCAGAGAGATCACCTAAACCTAGAGTTTCCCTGGTTTCAACTCACATATGGTCCCCAACCCCCCAACATCTGTTCCTCATCAATTTCCTGGTCCAGCCCCTCTCTTTGATCTATAATTAACATGGGCAGATAGTCATCTATTTCCCAGGCAGTGCCCATAAGCTCCGATGAGTACAGCTTTTCATAATAATCCATGAAGAGATTACTGAGGGAATCTGCCAATCCCTTCATCCATACTATTACACTGCAGGGGGTCTGCTTTTTCAATTGATGTGCTAACAATTTACTTGGCACATTGTGTTCTTCATAGTGCACTGGTCTTACTCTACCTATATTATGCTTCACTTCATCAGCCCACAATGCCTTAAGCTGGCCCTGCAAGGTGGTGATTTCCAATTGCAATTTTTGGAAAGGTGTGCCATTTTTCTTGTTCACATTTTCTGATTCTCTCCTCTAATTCTCTTGTCTTCCCCTCTCACTCCCACTTATATCTGCTAGAGAGCTGGAATAGATGATCTCAAACTGTTGATTTGTAACCATCTCATACAGTGTCATTACCTATCGCCCCACTACCATTCAATTCAAAGTACTCTTGGGTAACTTGCTGCTCTCACAAATGTGTATATGGCTCTATCCAATAGTATGTAGCCAATCTGTGAATATGAATCATAGGTTACTGAGTAGAAAGTTTACCCCTTGTATTTGGATGCAACTTTCTTCAGATATCTTCCAACCCAAATTCTTTTATCATATGCTTAAAGGTCTACCTATCTGTTCTTCTATATTCCCCCTTACCTGAGGTATCCAATTATGGAGCTAAGGTTATGTTAAAATTGCCGCCAGTGATCCAAAGACCTTCACCTAATCTAGAAGCACTCTTTCCAGCCCTTCACAAAAGCTTTTCTGATTTGCATTGGATGCTTATATTGATAGAACGTACCTCATTCATAGTCATCCTAACAGCCAAGTATCTCCCTATCAGGTCTCTAAGAGCATTGAGGATAGAGAAGTTAAGGTCTCAGGAAATCATAAATGCAACTCTGTCTTTTTTTTTACTCTCCTTCCTATTGGATACAAACAAGTTGGTAGAACAATAAAGTGATTTCATCAATTTTTTATGGCAAGTTAAAAAATGAGTCTCCTGAATTAGGTCTATAGACACCTGGTGACTAGCTAGCTTTTTAGAGTGACTGTCTCTTAAAAGGAGAGTTTAAATCCCTAACATTCAGTGAGATTAACTTGCCACTAGCTTCTTCTGTTGAAAACTATGAAAAACATACTATTATGTCTTTTACCATCTTAGTCAGTTATCGAATGCTTAGCGAGTCCTCTCAACCTTAACGTGCCTGTATTCTCAGAATATGAATCCTGGTTTATAGATGCAGAAATCTTCTGGACAACTTTTACACAGTCTGTATATTCTGGTGATTCTGGGACCCCTCAAATGCGCAAGTTGTACCTCCTGCTCCTGTTTTCAAAGTCCTCCAGCTTTTCCATTACATCCGAGTTTGCACCATGGAGCTCCTGACACTGCTTCTCTAGCGAGACAATAGCTGCAGAATTTTCTTCCATTCTCTCCTCTGTGTCTTCAAGCCTCTTGCCCAGATCTGCCTAGAGGCCAGGCTCTTGAGTTACGATCTTATTGCATACTGTAGCTAAATCTTCCTTTATTTTTTGGAAGTCCAGATTTCAGCCATGCTCAAGAAAAAAAAAACAACTCATATTCAGGTGCACTGCTGATCGCACTTCCATGCTAGATGCAATCTTACTTGCCTCATGCCACGATGGAGTCCCCACCACATCTACAATATAGGAACATTCCTGTCAGTTGCTTTCTTCCAGGGTGTATTTGTGGGCTGTTCCCTAAGTTTTCACCACTGATAGCAGTCACAAACCAGCCAACTCACTTTCTGCATGGAAAAATGCTAATAATTAGTACCTCTGAAGCTCTTTCTTCAGACCTCAATTTAGTCTGGTGACATCACTTCCTCCCAAAACAACAATTCAAAGTAATTTTTTTTTTAAATCATTGATGCCACAATTCAGTCAGTTGATAAATGTGTTTTGCAGTTCAGAGAATACTACAGGATGTTTGCAATCCTATACAATATTCTAAAACTGCAAAACACTGCACCTGAGGGCATCCAACAAAAGTGTGTTGAACGTGAGAGTGCTCTCAAATGGTGATGCAGTTGATTTGCATGATGAGCTGAGGCCACATACTGGCAGACTCCACTCCAAAGGATGTTCAGAGTACAACTTGTTTGTTATACCTCCAGATGCTTTCACTGCTCTGTGCATAATTTTGAAACTTCCAGTAACAGTTGCAAGAGAATAATGCAGCTTCTTTAAAATAAAGCTGATAAAAACATATCTGTGCTCCACGATGATGCTGGAACAGCTAGTTAGATTGCAACAATATATATCAAGCATGAACTAACCCAAACATTCGATCTTAAGGAATCAGTTTGGCAAAGCAATCATCTGACTGTACTCAGCACTTTAAATGAGGTCTCATCAGAGACTTAAACAGAAATACTATCACCTCTTTTTTTCTTGTTGACCATTCCTATCCCTATACACTTCTGGCTATTGTCATCATCTTTTCTAGCCGTTGGGGCCAGCTTAAAGATAATCAAATATGATCACTTCCAAGTTCCACACTTCTTTGATGCACAGAAGTACTTAATCCCCTATACTGTACTCCTCCTTTGAACTTTGCAGCCCAAGTGCATGACCCTGCAGTTTTAGCATTAAATGCTGGCTGTCAAATTCTAGACCATTCTTTAAGCTTTGCTAGATTCCTGCTCATTTTATCCACACCTTCTGGTGGGTTTTGGAATCATTGACAAAAAGGCCAACCTTTCCCAACAGGCCTCCTGCAATATCGTTTACCAAACAAATTGCACTCTAGAATATCCTTTAGAGCGGAGTCTGCAAATACATGTCTAGAAAGTGTCCTCAGTTCATCATACAAATCAGCTACACTGAAAGCAGGCAGAACTGTTGAAAAGAACCAGACCAAAGACCAATTCCTGCAGCACACCATTGGTAATACCCCAATCCTCAGAGTGAACTCCCATTCAGCCAGTTTCTAACCCAGTTAATCATTTTAGACCTTATACCAAGACTGTTCAGTTTATGAGTTGCCTATAAAGAACTGTGTCAAAGGGCTTGCTGAAATCTAAGAATACCACATCAAGTATATCACATCCTCTGATCCAACCTTTTGGTCATGCAGTCAAGCAAATTGATCAGCTTTATCTGGCAAGACATATCTCTAGTAAAATCATGCTGACTCAGATCCACTTATCCGCTGATTTCCAGAAACTGAATTATCCTCTGTTTTAGCAGAGGTTCTATTAACTGACTGCTAAGGTTATAATAAATAACCTCTCCTTGAAAAAGAATTTTTTGACATCAGTCCTCATTTTCTGATATTACTTCTGAGTCTGCCACCTCGCAACCTCAATTCATGTCCTTTAGTTTTACCATTTCCCCTTTTCTGGAAAATATTTGTTTCCATATTGCTTGGAATGCCCTCCAGAGGGAGGTGCTGGAGACAAAAACTGTGGCGGAATTCAAAAAGGTGTGGGATGAACACAGAGGATCTCTAATTAGAAAATGAATGGTATAAAAAAAGCAAAACTTAAAGGGTTGCATATGTGTTGCATGTCAACTGATTCTTAGATGGCCACTCTGGCTGTATCAACTAAAGCTGGTGCTTGGCTAGCTTGTATAGCCTGAGTCCCAGAGCAATATGGTTGTAGGATGGGCTGGAGAGAGCTTCAATGAAAACTCCAGTAACTTGGAAAGTGAGGACAGTGCTAGGCAGACTTTTACGGTCTGTGTGCTGCAAATGACAAGATGGATTTAGATAGCCCGGAATGGGCTTTGATGGCAACTCCAGTTGTTTGGAACATAAAGACAGAGCAGGCCGGACTTCTATGGTCTCTGTCCCAGAAACAGAAGAGAAAGACCATGATCAGGTATATAATATCATGTTCATTGTTGATTTAATGTTGAATTGATAATGAATGTGACTGTTAGGCAGACTGGATCATACAGGTCTTTATCTGTCGTCACTTACTGTGTTACTATGTAACCTATAGATCCCTGCTTTTTTCCTTTGTTTTGCTTTTGGAATCACATTCCTGTCTCTGGTTTACTGGGATCACTCCTAATTCTAAAAAAAAAAAAAAATGAAAATTTAAAAAGATCAGACAATGGAGCCACAAGTATTTTCCTAAGTTCCTTCAATACCTTCAGATCTATTCTATCCAGGCCCATTACTTTGTCTATTTTGAGTTTAGCTAGTGTCTTAAAATAACAGTCTTCAAAAAATCATTTGAGGCCTACCACACTTCCATTCATATTTCTATTTGTATCTTGATGTGTAACTTTTGGATTGTCATCTGTGAACATGGAACAGCTTTATCCTCTTTGTTTCTACATATTTCCCCTCTTCATCCTTGAGTCTTACAGTACCACTTTTTCATTTCCTCTTGTTTTAAATATATCCAAAATGTCTTCCCCTGCTTTCCTGACTATTTTACCAACTTCTAGTTTTTCCAGATATTTTTGATCATCTTTCTCTTTCTGCAATCATCTGTAATTTACAAATTCTATCCTCTTTTTCCTTACTTTTTCAGATCCATGTTCTGAAAACAATGTAGCTTCTTTTTCTTCTTACTTTTATTTACTTTCCTAACAAACAGGTTTTTTTAACCCTTAAAACATTGTTTAGTTTGGTTACTGCTTTTCTATGTCCCCTAGATAGTGCCATCCAGCTAATGACTCCTTAAGGCATTCCTCATATTGACAAATTTAGCTTTCAAGTCTCGGACGCTCAGTTTTGAGTGAACCATGTCAACCAGTGTCCTAATACTGGACCACATTATTCGGTGATCACTTGATGCTGGATGATCACCCACAAAGACATCAGATATACTCTCCCCATTTGTTAATAAAATGTCCAATATTGCCCCTTCCTTCATGACTTCCATTACTGGTTGCTGGAAACTCCCTGGAAAGAATCCAAGAATTCCCCTGACTTGTAGATGACACTGCTGCTAGGATGTCCCAATGTACATATAGGAAATTGAAGTCATCTTGCAATAGCAGTCTCTCTTTCACAGCAATACCAAGAATATCATTGATTAAATCTCTATTTTTTTTCTGTCTGTGAGGGAGGACTGTGTATTAAACCAGCAAAAATAGATGTTTCATTCTCTCTTTCCAAATTGATCCACAGCGTCTCCTCCTTACTTTGTAAGCCCTGCAGTTCTGTTGCTTTAATATTATGTTTTACATATACTGCCACTCCTCTTCCCCTTTTGCTCTCCCTGTCCTTCCTGAATAGATTATACCTCAGTATAACTATATTCAAATCATGGTTCTGTATGAACCAAGTCTCTGTGACCACCATTAAATCCAAGTTAGCGTCTTTCATTAGTGTATTTAGATCTAGAATTTTATTTCCTATACTACAGGCATTAATAAACACAGCCTCCCAGATGTTGCCTTTTTTTTCTATTTCTGACAGCAGTGGGTTGAGATCCTGGGGAACCAGGTTCAGTTCCCTCTGCAGATTCATGTGACCGTGGGCAAGTCACTTGGACCTCCATTGCCCCAGGTACAATATATAACTCAGATTGTGAGCCTATTAGGGACAGTACAAAGTTCCTGTAGTAGAAACTGTAAACCGCATAGTTGCTCCAGGGTTCATTGGGGGTATATTGAGTGTGGAAAAATAAATATATGAGTGATACAAGCTGATAAGAACTTACCTGTACTTTGCTATGACTTTGGAACAGTTACTTGGGCTTGCAACATCAATCAAACATGAGCTAATCCAAACCTTAGATGTAAACTAATCAATTCTGATCTTTCCAGCCCAGAAGTCACGGACTGTGCTCATCTGACATTGTGAGGATGTGCCATTATCTGTAAAATTTCACCACAAAAATGCACACTTTGATTTATGAGGCATGAGATGCTCCTATCATAGACCCAAAACAATTTAAAGTAATTTTTTTTCTTCAAAGATGCTGCAATTTAGTCAGTTGATGAACAGTTCCAGAAGCTCAGAGAACACTACAGGATATTTGAGATCCTATACCAAATTCTAGAACTCCAAGAGACTGCAGCTGATGCCCTCCAACAAAAGTGTGCTGAACTTGACAAAAGTGCTCTCCACGGTGACCCTCAAGACACTGATTGCAGCTAACATCTGAGGATGCTTTTACAGGAATGTATTGCAGACTCAACAGTTTATAGGCATATAAAGTACATATTTCGTTTGTGGCTGAGTATGGGACATTTTATACATTTATTTTTGTTGTAGTACATGAATACAACATATTGGGCTTGATATTCAGCTGGCAGTAAAGTGTTTTGCTCCGGGCACTGGTATTGAATTTCTGGGTTTGCGGAGATGGCTACTGCATAGCCTATAAGTGCAACATTTGGCACTTAACCGGCTATGGATTACTGAATAAAAATAGGACTGACTTTTATGCAGTCCTATTTATGTGGTTAACCTGGCTGGTAAAGTGCTGAATATTGGCACTTAACTGGCTAAGTGACAATTTCAGCCCACAGAACCCCCCTAAAATAGCTGGTTTTCCCGTTTGACACTAACCAGTTAAGTGCCGCTGAAAATTAGAAGGTATCCCCGAATAGGCAATTTAATGGGCCAGGAGCCGTTTCTAGCCAGTTAAACCGCTTTAAATACTGATCCCATGATTTTGTTTGTGTAATGGAAACTATGAATCAGCTGGCTATCTAGGCCAATATGAGGATGCAGAATGTTTCCCATAATTAAACTTAGTATTTTTCTCTGTATATTAGAGGCCAACCGAAACTGGGGGTTCTCAGTTTTGACTGAAAGTGAATCAGCAGCTGAAATTTGCCATTCAGTTTCAGCTGAAAACAACTGGCTCCTCCCTCTGGTAGGACATCCTGAGCCAGTCACCACCCCACCCCCCTTGCCACAGCCCATCTGCCCTTCCACCATCCTCCCCAGGCCTACTTTTAAATACCCTCATAGTCTAGTGGCGGAACTCCCCTCCCCCTCAGGCCATCCTTTTTTAAAACTCCTGGTGGTCTACTGGCCTCTTCTGGGCAAGAATGATCCCCAGTAGCTCTTGTCCTTTGCTGGTTCCTCTGCCAATATGGCTGCTGGGACTTCCCATGGCTGCCTCATGAGACTGTCATAGGAGGTCCCAGGAACCATTTTGGGCTTGGAACCAGCATTCGCAGGAGCGACTCTCCTCCTGCTTATGCTGGTTCCAATCCCAAAATGGTCACTGGGATCTCCTATGGCAGTCTCATAAGGCAGCTGCAGGAAGTCCTGGCAGCCATATTGGCTGAGGAACCGGAATAGACAAAAGCAACTGGAAATCGTTCTTGCCTGGAAGAGTCACTAAACCACCAGGCATTTTAAAAGGTAGGCCAGGGAGCCCAAGGGGGAGGGAAGTGCCACCACTAGGATATTTAAAAGCAGGCCCAGAGGATGGAAGGTATGTTGCAGAAGGTGAGAATGGCAGCTGGCCTTGGTGGTGGTTGAGTGGCCCAAGGGAGGGTGAACAGCAATTGCAGGGATGGAGGGGGGCAGTTCTTTCTGCTGAATGCACTGGCATTTTTGGCCAAAATTCGAACCTGGATTTCGGGTCTGTTTTGAAGCCGAATCCGAAATACGGTTGGCCTCTACCATATATGTTTGCTATTTTCAAGCACTAAAGACTAGATTATTCCAAAGGGTTTTTTTTTTTTTTTTAAACCAATGATTGAGAACATTTGAAGCTCTGAAAGTCATTTATTGTCTCTTCTCTGAGGTCTTATTTTCCCCTTTACAAATTAAAACATATTTTAAGCAATTAAATAATATATGCATTTGTGAATAATATATTCCTGAAGTTTTTCTGTGGGTCAGCACTATTTTTATTTGGCTTTATACTGTTTTTATACAAATTGTCCAATCAGCTTTTTGGTTTAGGAGAGCCAGAGTCAAAAAGCTGTGGATAACATTCTTAGCTGATTTTCTCTATTTTGAACGCTTTTTCTGTGAGGGAGCGCCTGGGGATTTGTCAGGTATGAGTGACAGGTAAACTAGTATAGAGGGAGAGGATTGGGGTGGGGGCTGCCTCAGTGTAACCTCATTTGCTTGGAAGTGTAGGGTAGAATGAGGAACCAGACCATTACTACTTGTAAGGAAAAAGAGAAAAGAAAGAAAGGGAAAGGGAATGGGACTTGATATACCGCCTTTCTGTGGTTTTTGCAACTACATTCAAAGTAGTTTACATAGTATATATATATATACTTATTTGTACCTGGGGCGATGGAGGGTTAAGTGACTTACCCAGATTCACAAGGAGCTGCAGTGGGAATCAAACCAAGTTTCCCAGAATCAAAGTCCGTTGCACTAACATCTGCGAAGCAGCAGGAAGGGATCAAAAAAAGAAAAGAGGAAAAACAGTGGTGTTCCAATCTAGGGATAAGACAACTCTGAATGTGTACCATAGTAAAAGAAATAAAGAGGAGTGGAGAATCTAGAAAGAACAAGTGAGTAATTGTGTTTGATGTTATTTTTGTTCTATGCCTTTTGTTTTGCAATTATTGTGATTTTTGTCTCGTTTGCTTAAAGACTATTTTATAAATAAATCTTTTTATTTCAGAACTCCAATTGCGGCCTGGACGAGTTACTGAGTGCCGGTGGAGAATGAAGATTGTGGATTGTTTTACTGCTGCCACAACCCTCCCTCTCCCAGTAGTTACTGGTCCCAACCTGGACCCACCAATAAACTTACAAATGTGTATTTATAGAAAACTAACCCTCCTAGAACCAACCCGGGCAGGAAGGGGTTATACTTACAAGACAAACTTTCAATTTATGTAACTTAGCTTGATACAGGTGGCATATGTAACAATTTTAGTTGCCACATGCAAAATTCAAAGTTGTTTAAGTGATTAGACAACCTATATTCCTGCCAATTTTCGTAATACTTCTGTATGCAACATTTGAAGCTAAGATGACAATGTGATACATGGTTTTATAAAAAGACATATATTTAGACATGCTATTTGTGATTTGTAGGATTGTAAGGTTCCTTTTCAAAGTCATGTAATAACTTGAGTCAGGCAGTGCTTATTAATCTGAACTGCTGAATATAAAAACTTGGGCTTGATTTTCAACCATACCATTACTGAAATGATAAATTGTATGTATTAGGCCTCTATTTTAAAAGCATCTCCATAATACTAAGCCAATGGGTGGCGGAGACCCCCCCGGATTTCTGGCACTGGCAGAACAAACTGCATGAGTTCATGTTGTTTCAAAGGAGAGGTGTAGGCAGCTCCCCTGGGCGACGGAGGTGGTTTCTAGACATCTGGGGGCCGTATATCCAAAGTTTGTCTTCTGAAGGACGGAGTTTAGTGGTGAATTCGCTTTAGGCGTACAATGAGACGAGGCTATCCATTGTTGAAAGAAATTGGGGGTCTGGATATCTCTCAGCAGGGGAGGGAGTAGGGAGGGGGGCGGGGGGAAGATTTCCAGTGTTTGTTGTACTGTTATAATTTTTGATAAAACTTATTATTCACTATAAGGTTTAGAGGGGGGATGGGGTTTAGGTGTGGGATGGGGGGACATAGATGAGTTAATAGTTTGATGTTTACAGAGTTACGAAGGGGGGGGGGACATATAATAAAATATTGATGATAATGCCGAATGTTAGCTTTTCAAGATGTGGATATGTTAACTAATATGGTACAAGTTGAGTTTCTTGGTTGTATTGTACTTATAATATCATCAATAAAAATTGTTGAAACATAAAAGCATCTCCATGTGTAAATCACATACACATTTGTATTGCTCCATGGTGCGACTGCACCTCAAATACTGTGTTCAATTCTGGTCACCGCATCTCAAAAAAGATACAGTGGCATTAGAAAAGGCACAGAGAAGGGCAACGAAAATGATAAGGGGATGGGACAACTTCCCTATGAGGAAAAGCTAAAGTGGCTATGGCTCTTCAGCTTGGAGAAGAGAAGGCTGAGGGGAGATATGATAGAGGTCTATAAAATGAGTGGTATGGAACAGGTAGATGTGAATTGCTTGTTTACTCTTTCCAAAAATACTAGGAATAGGGGCATGCGATGAAGCTACAAAGTAGTAAATTTACAATGAATTGGAGAAAATATTTCTTCACTCAATGTGTAATTAATTTCTGGAATTCACTGCTGGAGAATGTAGCAAAAGTGGTTAGCTTAGTGGGGTTTAAAAAAGGTTTGGATGGCTTCCTAAAGGAAAAGTCCATAGATTATTATTAAAATGGGACTTGGGAAAACCCACTGCTTATTTCTAGAATAAGCAGCATAAAATGTATTGTACTGTTTTGGGATCTTGCCAGGTACTTGTCACCTGGATTGATCACTGTAGGAAATAGGATGCTGGGCTTGATGGACCTTCAGTCTGTCCCAGTATGGCAATACTTATGAAAGCCGCTATTTACATGTGAAGATCCATAGCATGTAGAGATTTTAAGGGGTTGTGATTTGGATAGGGCTTGGATGGTGCAAAAATCTACACATGTGCTCCCCACTTCACAAGGGAATACATGTCTATGGTGAATAATATCCTTCTTGGATTTTACACCAACTTAGAGCCACACAGACTTTTAAGAAAGTGTTAATTTTGGGCAGGTTTTAAAAAAGGGATTTTAAGGGAACCATTCTCCTTAATTTCCCTGTTGTTTATTTCTGCCTCCAAAATGAAATCAAAATGGTGGCTTTAGTATTTAATTGGAGGAACATCCATGTATGTTTGTAAAATGAAGCAGCTACATACATTTGGAAGTGGTACCATTTACACATCAAATTTGAAAAATGGCAACTTCCATGTTGAAGTGCTAACACTACTAAGAGGAAGCTGCTGAGGCCATGTTGTTTATTTTGTCTACAGGTATATTTCTAAAATGGCTGTTCCCAGCCAGAAAATACATGTGCACACTTGCAGCTCTCAATTCTGATCTCTGTGCTCTATGTAAAATGGGCTTTTTATTGCACCATCTAGTAATTAATTCAAGATGCACAGGAACTGCATCTTGTCCATCCAATCTTTGTAAGTAACCTTGATTATAACAAACAGATGGCCTTTCAATCCAAAGAATTCCACTCTAGTGTTTGTCATAGGATATTCATTCTCTTAGAAGAAATTATCTTTATGCTTGAACCATTTGTTGGCAATCAAATTATTATGAAGATAAACCACTATATAAGGGAAAGGGAATGGGACTTGATATACCATTTTTCTGTGGTTTTTGCAACTACATTCAAAGTGGTTTACATAGTATATACAGATACTTATTTGTATCTGGGGCAATGGAGAAATAAGTGACTTGCCCAGAGTCCCCAGGATCAAAGTCCGCTGCACTAACCACTAGGCTACTCCTCCAGGTTGAAGGTGAGTATTCTTGAAGTAAACTGGGAAGAACACCACTTAAGGAGACAGAGGAAGCATATCAGGATGGGAGAAAAAGTGTTTCCAGTAATTAAAGAAGAAGAGATCATGTAACACAGATATCCAGAAGTATGCTAGGACATTTACTGTATAAAGATACGTTACTAGTCATAAGTACATAAGTATTGCTACACTGGGAAAGACCAAAGGTCCATCAAGCCGAGCATCCTGTTTCCAACAATGGCCAATCCAGGTCACCAATACCTGGCAAGTCTATGAACTAATTCATTGTGACGAACTTTTATTCTTGGCATTCAAAAAGAAAGAAAACTCAATGCCACTAATGCTGTAAACAAGTTTATTGAATGCCCATAATCTACAATTCATAGCACAGTCTTTTACCTTAACGCTGTAACATGATTGTAGAAGGAGCCATCAATCTTCAATTACTGATAGTTGTGGTATTTACTTGTAGATAAAAATATATATAAAGATGAAGTCAATCAAAGGTTAGATATCTTTGGAAAGTTTAATTTTGACTTGACAGTTTTCTTCTTTTATAGAATGCACAGCTCATGCCTAACACATTACAACATTTCACAGTATACAAAGGGAAAGGCAATTTTTTTCCCTTATCAAATTACAGAACCAGATTCTATCCATAGAAAAATCTCTGTTAGAAAGTTTCAAACATCATACAAAAAATAATTAGATAAAATAAGGTAAGATTCTGTTCTTGGTACTGTGTATTATTGTAGGCAAATGTTTACAGAAAACAGTGCTCTTCAATTGTCATCTTAGTACTTGAAATTAACCCATTAGTGTCCAATGTTCCCATATGGGAACAAATCAATATGTTTCCATATGGCTTATTATGGGAACATTGGGCACTAATGGGTTAAAGAACCAAAAACATTTTTCCCCAGTAACTTTTACCTCTTATTCATTTCATTGGGAAAAGAACACAATGCATTTTTTGAAAATAAGATTGAAGACCAAACAATTTTATTTCCACCCAGTAAGGTTAGCGTGATGAATTTCTCTTAGAGAAACCAGCTAATTAAAACTGCAATGTGGTCCAATTAATTTAAATACTAAGAAATAAATCTTCTAAACACCACCCAGGTCACTGTTGAAAATAAGAGCTGTTTTTAGTTTAACTTGCCAGAAAGGGCATTATAATACTACACTTCATAAGAAGCTTGAATCCTCAGAAGTATGCATTGACCCTTTCTAGATTAATCCGCATGGATGTTCTCTTGTACTGAAGAAATATTTTTCATTCATGTTTGCTTTCTTCTGACAAAATAAGAGATCCTTTCCACTGCTGCAGTTTCATCATTTTGAATTACAACATCCTCATTTTTTAAAGAACTTGTTGAAGCTCTGGTAGAGATGAAATGTTCCATTTCCTTGGATTACTGGAAGGGAAGCTGGATGCATGAAATTACACCTTCTTAAAAGCTTTGTAAAAAATCTTGCAGTTGTGTGAGTATTTCTGCATCTACCGTTTCCATAAGAGCTTGGAAATCCTGCTCTCCCATCAATTCCTGTTGGGCCTTGAGTTTCTCATAGACAAACTGCTTAAGTGGCACAGTGTGTACTGGATCCTTCAGTGCAAGCTGTGAAAATACAAAAAAGGAGAATATTATAAAAAGTAACATATCTCTCCACTGTAGCTGTAATTTAGTAATATATATTAAAAGCATGATTAAATTAACCGTTTGATTTAAGCTTTACTAGCTAATTATAATGAGATTTAACCATGCTAAACTCATCAAAGAGGAATTTGCTTTTATCTGAGGAAGAAACTTCTATTTTTTGATGGAATTTGGCTAGATGGAAGTTACTGTACTTCAAATATTTAAATAAAAACCAACTGGGAAAAGCATGTGGAGCATGTCAATTCTTTCCAACCTGGCTATATATGTATGTGGATAAATGTATGTCTGTGTTGCCTCTGGAATGTTGAATATGTGTGTGTGTGTGTGGGGGGGGGGGGGGGGGGGGGGGTGGGGGGGAATGCGGAGAACAGTTAGGTTTTGGGTGGTGGGGCAGTATGTGGGGTGGTAGGGCAGTTACAGAGTGTTATTTGGGGGGAAGACAGCAGTTTGTGAGGTGGTGGGGCAGTTGTGGGGGTACTTTTTAGGGATGGGGCAGTTTACAGAGGTGTTTTTTATGGGGTAGGGCAATTTGCAGGGGGTAGGTTAGAGGATGCAGCTGTTTGTGGGTTGGCAGGGCAATTGAGGGGGTAAATTTCGTGGTTGGGACAGTTGCAGAGGGTGGTACCTGGGGGTGGAGATAATTTGGGGTGATAGTAGAGAATAGGGAGAGGCAGTTTGAAAGAAGGAATTCTTTAACTGCATTGCAGCTGGAGCTCCTTTTTTATTTGGGGGTGTGTGGCTTACTTCTCTAGAACCTCTGGTCTATTACCCATTTTTAAACTCAATGGGGGTAATTAATGCTAAATGTTAGGCATGAAAAATCTGAACACTAAGCTAGTATTCTGTAACGGCAAATTTGCTTGCCAAATCTGTTATAGAATTCCAGTGTTAAGTTGGCAATCACAAGCCTAAAGTTAGGCATGAACACTTATGCCTGCTCTATGGCAGGCATAAATGTTCACGACTAAATGCTGCACCATGTGTGCGTACCAGACATCATTCTACAAAGAATGTGCAGGAATGGTCAGAACACCCATGACCTGCATATGTCTCTTCCATGTGAATGCTCCCCTTGCAGTTACATGCTAGAGCACTTAGATGTCAAGTTACAGAATAGCAACTAAGTGCACGACACACATACCTGATGTTTCACCACCATTTTGGTGTAAAAGTGCTGTTGTGATGCTGAAGTTATACGCTGAATTGGTGTCTAATTTTTGACATACTATGCAGAATAAGGGGGAATGCATCTTTTACTGGGTTTTCCAAAATGTGCCAATTTTCATTCAATTATGTCACATTTTTAGAGACTAATTTTGCCCCAGACAGATGGACATAAGCATTATACAAAAAGGTTCGAGAATGCCTGATAACTTCAGTTGGTGATGGAAAGAATAACCCTGTAGAACATCTAACATTTAGAAGATCTTACTTTCTAGACACAAGTTTCTGATGTTGCTTAAAGGGGATTCTTTGAGGGTAAATGGGTTTAACCCATGAAGAAAGCCCTTTTCAAGACTGTGCCACCTCCCCTTCCCCCAGAGTTTCTGGGGGTAGGCCAGTTACAGGGGTATTTTCTAGACTGGAGCTGTTTCTGTAGTAGGAGCAGCTGTGGTGATGGTGGTGGTGGTGGGGGGGCATTATTGGTTACTAAACATATGAATAAACATGGCTTAATGGGTTAGAACCAACATGGACTTTGCTACGAGACCAGTGCTTTTTAACCAATTTAAAAATGATCTGAAAAAAACAAACAAGTGAGGTGGTTACATTTGCAGATAACATACAATTCCTTTAAAGCTTTTAGATCATGGACAGAATGAAATAAATTGCAAGGGAAACATTGGGAGACTGGGTATTCAGATAGAAGATGAAATTTAATGTGGACAAATGCAAATAGGGAAGAAGAATAACCCAAACTATATAGTGGCTAACGATGTTAGGTTCCATTATAGGAGTTACCATCCAGGAAAAAGAGGCATTATTTTATTTATTTATTTATTAGGATTTACTAACTGCCTTTATGAAGAGATTCACCCAAGGTGGTGTACAGTATCAAACTTACAATTTTGTTAACAGCATAACCATAGTAAAATGAACAAGTATAGAAACAGATACAGTAAAAGATGAAAACTTGAAAGCAGCAAATTGAAACCTAATAATAGGACTATCATGCAACAGGATTAAAGATATACACATTTAACAGCACTGAAATTCAAATAACAGAGATATAATACGATGTAAGCATAATGATGGAATATCCAATAAGCAGACAATTAGAACATTTAAATAACAATGCTATGATACTAGTGCATTTCCATAATACGACTTAATAAAGCTGGGGGGCCAAATGTGGATATAGATGGGGACAAGATGCCTGGTACAGAGTCAGTTGGGATAAATAAATGAGTAGATAAATGAAAGGTAAGTTCTTTGTACAGTTAATCAAAATATAGGGAACTGGTCTAAGTTACAGTGGATTGACTCCTCTATGAGGAAAAGATAAAAATATTTGACCTATACAGCTTGGAAAAGAGACAGCTAAAATGAGATAATGCAGATGTCTATAAAATCATATGATTGTTCACCTTTCCATGCAGACTTTGAATGCCATCATTTATCCATTGAAATGATCTAAGAGAAATAGGATTTATTTTTGGGGGATCTTCCAGGTATTATGACTATTGTCAGAGACATGACGTTGGGCTCGATGGACGCTGCTCTGACTCAGCATGGCCTACCTTATGCTCTTATTACTTTACACTGCTCAAAAGAATACAAAGTAAAAGCCAGAAGCAATAGGCTTTGTGTCTCACATTTGTACGAAAGGTCTTGTTGACTGACAGCTATCTTCATATGACCTTAAATGATAGTTTACTTGATTTTACCTACACTCTCAAACAAAGCCTAATGGCCAACTCCTTTTTTTAATGCAATTTCTAGAGAGTGGACACTCACAGAAACTGTTCCGGTACCTCATTCCAGACACAACTCATTTGCTTTTTGTTTTATTTCAACAACACAAAAATACATTGAAGAGGGACACAGACAGCTCTCAGACAACAAATACTACAGGAAACTAACTGAGGACCCCACACAGGATTATACAAAGCAGCTAAAAGATCTTATCAGAACATTTCCTACACAAGCACAGCCACATCTGAAGAAACTCATACCAAACCTGCCTTCTGTGGGCACATTCTACATGTTACCCAAAATCCACAAACCTGGAAACCCGGGCAGACCAATCATATCAGGTACTGGCATGCTCACGGAGGAAATATCTGGACTCATAGAGGGAATTCTGAAACCTCTCGTGCACAAAACTAACAGCTTCATACAAGACACCACAGACTTTCTGAATAAATTGAAAAATATCAAGCAATTACCACCAAACACCCTTCACGATGGATGTAGAATCATTATACAGCAACATCCCACATGCGGATGGCATAGCTGCATGTGGAAGACTCCTAAAAAAATCCACACTGGACCACTAATACTCACCAGAAACTACTACAAAATTAATCAAATTCATTTAAACTCACAACTACTTCCGCTTTAACAATGATATCTATCTACAAATAATGGGCACCAGGACAGCACCCCAATATACCAACCTTTTTATGGCTGAGCTGGAAGAGACATTTCTGAATACATACCAGACCAAACCTCTAAAATACTACCGGTACATCGATGACATTTTTATGATTTGGACGGAGGGGGAAGAAACTCTGAAACATTTTTACTATTCCTTCAATACACACCATCCTACAATCAGATTCAAAATTGACTACTCCCCAGAAAAAGTCAATTTTTTGGACACCACAGTCTCAATCAGTGATGGCTGTATACAAACATCTATATACAAGAAACCCACAGGCAGATGCAGCTACCTCCACAACTCCAGCTTCCATCCTTCACATACAAAAAGATCCATCATTTACAGCCAAGCCACAAGATACCACTGTATCTGCTCTGACCCAGGGGACAGAGACAGACACCTTAAAAGCCTGACTGCATCCTTCAAACAGAAAGGCTACAACCCCAAAATAATCTCCAAGAATATTGCCTCCTCCCTCAAAACACCCAGGGAGAATCTGCTACAGTACAAAGAAAAAAAAGCCACAGACAGAATTCCCCTTGTAGTGACATTCAACGCAGAGCTGGAGAAACTGAGGAAAATCATAAGAGACCTACAGCCGCTACTCCAGGAAGATGAATTACTGAAAGAGATATTCCCATCCCCAGCAGTGCTGGCCTTCCGACAGCCACCAAACTTAAAACGCAAGCTGATCAGAAGTAAACTCCCAACACAGACGGAAAAAGAAAAGGGCATGTTTCCCTGTAACACAGCCAGCTGCAAACTATGCCAAAACATTTCAAAGACCCCACAGTCATTCACAAGGAAAAAATATTCAACATAAAGGAATCTTTCACATGCTCATCTTCCAATGTGGTATATATCATTCAGTGTAAAAAATGTAACAAAGGATGCTATATTGGAGAAACAGGCCAGATGCTTAAGTCAAGATTCAATCTGCACAGACATCACATGAAAATAGCCGGTGCCAGTCACACCACCACCCCTGTGGGCCAACACTTTACAAGACCAGATCACTGCACCGGTGATTTCACAGTAAGAATACTGAAAGGTAATTTTAAAACAATACAGGAACGTAAGACCTTTGAAATAAGAATGATTGAATATTTTGACACCCAACAAACATGACTTAATAAGGATCTGGGTTTTCTAACCCATTATAAACCATAAAGCTGTATTTCTCTGTTTATTTCTCTGTTTATTACCCTCCTCTCACCTACCAACACCCATCCTGTTAGAATATCAATGAAATGCTTTGATGTCCCCATGCATACCCCCAACCTCCCACTCTGTCAGACTGTCAAAGTAATGCTTGGATGTTTCACTTATATATACTATCTGCTACCACATTTGCTTATTTCTGATCTGACGATAAAGGGCAACATTCGAAAGCTAATCAAGAAATGTATTAAGTTATGTCCAATAAAAAAGGTATCATCTTATTTCCTTTTCCATGTTTTATTTTGTTTGATTTCTATTGATAACCTTTAAGAGTGGACTAACATGGCTACCACACCTCTCTATCTAACAAGCTAAATGAAACAGAACTGAAGCAAACTCAAATCCCACCATCACATTTCAGGAATATGTTTTACAAATTCAACTTTTGATATGTGCTACAACCTCTATTTCATATGTTATTAGTTTGTATGCAAGATCTACCAACAATGAAAGTGATTAATTCTAAACAAAATAGAGCAGATGAAGTATACACAAATAATGTATCATGTAGAGAAATCTGGAGCCAGTACATAAAAACAGAACTTGGGTTACAAAACAAACAAGGTTTAACCTAAGAATTTGATAAGACTACGTCCTCTATCCAGATACATTCAGCCATCTTATGCTAGCTAGTTCAGAAGGTGAGAAGGAAAAATCATTCAATGGTCTTCCTTGAGGAATTCTCAAAGTGTTTCAGAACCACCTCTCCCTCTAGAGATAAACTGTATTATTCTTTTATATACATATATTAAACACTGAAACAGTACGTTTCTTGAATGAGGCGAGAAAGTATCACTATTTCATCTGGTCAAACCTGCAGTGCCATTTGGGCTGCTGTATTCTCAGGTAGAAATCTTTAGAATATTTATGTACTGACTCTGCCAGAGAACAGACATTCACTTCTTCAGACCAAAATCCCTCACATCAACCCTTCCCTGATCTCATGCAGTTTAATGAACACTTCTTTCTCAGGGCAGCAGGGAGACAGCATGTAGCCAGGTGTGATTATCAGACAATAAATTACTTTTGCTATCACTTACACTTCCTGTGAGCACAGTGGATTTCATTAGTCTCACACAAAGATAACCTGGAGAGACAAAAGCTAAGGTAGCCTTTTCAAATACCTTTAATCTTTCCATATTCAACTCACTCCCAAAGAATGCATAGATTCAGAAACAGTGAATTAAATTACAAAAGATTAACCCCTCTACTCCATTATGCTACATCTCCTTTCTAAGGAGTGAATTTAGAGTGCCAGCTTTGAAATACAGTCCACAGAAGGCAAGAATCCAAATGTTTTTTCTCGTTTAAAATTCTAAGAGAAAAGACCTATAAGGAAAAAAAGAGAATCTTCCTCGTCTCAAGCCACACTATTACCTCCTATCTTCAGAATAGTTTTCATACCCAAAGTACATTGGCACAGAAAATAGCTGGATGGAAGGGAAGCTTTCCCTAATTTGTGTTTAGGGCAAGTTTGAAAAACAATGTACATAGTTGGATTTTCAAATCTTCATGCGGTTTGAATGCAAAAAACCGCCTGCAGAAAGACAGGTACAAAGGGGCTATTTTCAAAAGAAATATAGATATATAGTTTCTCTTTGAAATTAGGTACAAAATCTTGAAGTAGAAAGTCAGCATGAAGTTTGCACCTAGGCTGATTGCTTGAAAATTTCCCTTTTTTATTTTAAAATCAACAGAAAGTTGGAGAAAAATCATATATAGTTATCTGTTTATCCAACCTTTATAGAGCTACCTTGAACCTGCCATCTTCGTGGTTTATATAAAATTACATTATACAATCATTGTAACATATCAAAATCATAAAGCTTACCAGACAGTCAGCAAGCACTCCTCACTAACCCCCCCCCCCAAAAAAAAAACAAGCCACTCTTCCACGAGCATCGGTCTCTTCTGAAATTTTAGATTATCTTTCTCCATCCTAGTATTGCAGAAGTTGGCTTATAAAACAAATATCTGCTTCATTATAAAGCGGCTGACATTCTATTTCATTGTGATCACGAATTGCAGAAACACAACATAAAACCTGAACCTGAGACCACAAAGCAAATCTGGGGTCATAACTCACAATCCTTTCGTGACAATACTTTGGATCCAATTCTGCCCTCAACAACCTTGTTAATCTTTCTGTCCATCTCTCTGGGCTGAAATATAGCATATAGGTGGGAAGAACATGAGAAAAGACACAAAATTTCAGAATGGTCTGCACTGGATCGGGACTTGAGGAGAAATAAAAGTTCACATTAAAAAAACAATGCTCCAGTGCATTTCTCTAGGAGACGCAACTGCAGCAGCTACAGAATCTGTTGATGGTAACATCTAATGGATAAAAAATGTATCATACTAGATGTAATATTTCTTTCCAACCCAAAAGATTGTTGTAATGAAATTATACAAAGTGCAATGGTTCAGAAACTCTGCTTTGGGACCCCAAATAAGGACACATCATCAGTAGATGTGGTAACAGACCCAGAACTTCCTCTTTCCTGTGGACCTCCAATGTGACCTATGCCCAGTAGTGGTAGTCAGCATGGGGCCTTGAGTCAATGAATGTTTTCAGACCCTTCTCCTCCTCTAGTTAGATTGGAAACCCATGCAGAACACTGGTGTCAGTGAGTACACACTGACACAGGACTACAGCTACTGTTGCCACTTTTCATGCTGCTGCTGCCTTCATGAGGAGGAGGATAAAACAGATGAGAGAATATTTAAGTGTTAAAATGGGATCATTTTGGATAAATGTTTGGGATGCACTGACATAAGGGGTTCAAAACTATCAGATAAACACATCCACCCATCCTCACACACACAAGCAAACAGATAGATACATATCCATCTACCCCTACACAGAGACTCAGAGGGTTTGTAAAGAATTCCATGAGTCATATTGCACATGCTTTTCTCACAGGATATCCCTGAGGGGTCCTTTTACTAAGGTACACTGAAAAATGGCATGCAGTAGTGTAGGCGTGGGTTTTGGGTGTGCGCAGAATCATTTTTCAGTGCACCTATTAAAAAAAGGCCTTTTTAAACTTTTTGCCGAAAACAGACATGTGGCAAAATGATAATTGACCCGCGTCCATTTTGAGTCTGAGACCTTACCGCCAGCCATTGACCTAGCAATAAAGTCTCACATGGTAACCAGGCGGTAATGGTGTACGCAGTAATGGTGTACACGCGTCAAATGCCACTTGACGCATGTAGCTGCCATGCGCCAGAAAATAAATAATATTTTTCAGATGCGCCAAAATTGAAATTACTGCAAGGGCCACGTGGTAACTGGGCGGTAAGTCCAATTTGGTGCATGTTGGGCGCTCTTAGGTGCCTACGCAGCTTAGTAAAAGGGCCCCTGAAAAAGGAGGTGCTACTGCTGGAAAGGAATTTGTACTTGCTGACTTTAGTAAAATGGGGGAATACCTGAGGAAGGAGATGATGGGCTGGGAGGAAATACGAGAAGTGGAAGGACAGTGGCCCAGGCTGAAAGAAGCTATAAATAGGGCCACAAACCTTTATGTAAGGAAAGTAAATAAAAGCAAGAGAAAAAGGAAACCAATATGGTTCTCCAAGCAAGTGGTTGAGAAAATAAAGGCTAAAGAGTTGGCGTTCCAGAAATACAGAAAAACTCAAGAAAAGGAACACATGGAGGATTACCGGATGAAAATGAAAGAAGCCAAGAGAGAGATATGACTGGCAAAAGCGCAAGCGGAAGAACAAATGGCTAGAAATGTAAGGAGGGGTGACAAAAATTTCTTCAGGTATATTAGTGAAAGGAGAATGACTAAAAAGGGAATTGTGAGACTAAAAGATACTGCGAACCACTATGTGGAAAATGATGAAGAAAAAGCAAATTTGCTAAATAGATACTTTTGTTCTAAATCCTGGAGAAGGACCGCGATGGACTGGAAATAATACAATTGAGAATGAAGTGGATACAGCACTGTTCACGGAAGAAAGTGTGTATCAACAACTTGAAAAGCTAAAGGTGGACAAAGCCATGGGACCGGACGGGATAAACCCCAGGATATTGAGGGAGCTCAGAGAGGTTTTGGCGGGTCCTCTTAAAGATTTGTTTAATATATCCTTGCAGACGGGAAAGGTTCCGAGGGATTGGAGAACGGCGGAGGTGGTCCCTCTTCACAAAAGTGGTGATAGGGAAGAAGCTGGAAACTACAGGCCGGTAAGACTCACTTCAGTTATTGGAAAAGTAATGGAAGTGATGCTGAAGGAAAGGATAGTGAATTTTCTGGAAGCCAATAAGTTGCAAGATCTGAGACAACATGGCTTTACCAAAGGGAAATCGTGCCAAACGAATCTCATTGAGTTCTTTGATTGGGTGACAGGAGAATTGAATCAGGGACGAGCTATGGACGTAATCTACTTAGATTTCAGCAAAGCTTTTGACACAGTTCCCCACAGGAGGCTCTTAAATAAACTGGAGGGGCTGAAGATAGGACCTGAAGTGGTGAACTGGATTAGGAACTGGTTGACGGACAGACGCCAGAGGGTGGTGGTGAATGGAATTCGCTCTGAGGAAGGAAAGGTGAGTAGTGGAGTGCCTCAGGGATCGGTGCTGGGGCCGATTCTGTTCAATATATTTGTGAGTGACATTGCCGAAGGGTTAGAAGGTAAAGTTTGCCTATTTGCGGATGATACTAAGATCTGTAACAGAGTGGACACCACGGAGGGAGTGGAAAACATGAAAAAAGATCTGAGGAACTAGAAGAATGGTCTAAGGTTTGGCAATTAAAATTCAATGCGAAGAAATGCAAAGTGATGCACTTAGGGAATAGAAATCCACGGGAGACGTATGTGTTAGGCGGGGAGAGTCTGATAGGTACGGGCGGAGAAAGGGATCTTGGGGTGATAGTATCTGAAGATTTGAAGGCGATGAAACAGTGTGACAAGGCGGTGGCCGTAGCTAGAAGGTTGTTAGGCTGTATAGAGAGAGGTGTGACAAGCAGAAGAAAGGGGGTGTTGATGCCCCTGTATAAGTCGTTGGTGAGGCCCCACCTGGAGTATTGTGTTCAGTTTTGGAGGCCGTATCTGGTTAAGGATGTAAAAAGAATTGAAGCGGTGCAAAGAAAAGCTACGAGAATGGTATGGGATTTGCGTTACAAGACGTATGAGGAGAGACTTGCTGAACTAAACATGTATACTCTGGAGGAAAGGAGAAACAGGGGTGATATGATACAGACGTTCAAATATTTGAAAGGTATTAATCCGCAAACGAACCTTTTCCGGAGATGGGAAGGTGGTAGAACGAGAGGACATGAAATGAGATTGAAGGGGGGCAGACTCAAGAAAAATGTCAGGAAGTATTTTTTCACGGAGAGAGTAGTGGATGCTTGGAATGCCCTCCCGCGGGAGGTGGTGGAAATGAAAACGGTAACGGAATTCAAACATGCGTGGGATAAGCATAAAGGAATCCTGTGCCGAAGGAATGGATCCTCAGGAGCTTAGTCAGGATCGGGAGGTGGGGCTGGTGGTTGGGAGGCGGGGATAGTGCTGGACAGACTTGTACGGTCTGTGCCAGGGCCGCTGGTGGGCAGCGGGACTGGTGGTTGGGAGGCGGGGATAGTGCTGGACAGACTTGTACGGTCTGTGCCGGAGCCGGGGTTGGGAGGCGGGGCTGGTGGTTGGGAGGTGGGGATGGTGCTGGGGAGACTTGTGCGGTCTGTGCCGGAGCCGGTGGTTGGGAGGAGGGGCGGGTGGTTGGGAGGCGGGGATAGTGCTGGGCAGACTTATACGGTCTGTGCCCTGAAGAGCACAGGTACAAATCAAAGTAGGGTATACACAAAAAGCAGCAAATATGAGTTATCTTGTTGGGCAGACTGGATGGACCGTGCAGGTCTTTTTCTGCCGTCATCTACTATGTATGTTACTATGTTACTATGTTACTTGCAAGTATTTACCTTTTAAGAAACTGTCTTAAACCTTGGGGGAAAAGGGAAATGTGGGTTAAACTGATAAATTCTGCATTTGTTTATTCATTTCTTTGAAAAAAGCCACTGACTAGATGTTTTTGTGCTCTATGTTTTTATCTTTTTGGTACATTAAAAAAAAACCACGTCCAAGTGAAAAACACACAAAACTAAGCCATTGGGATGTAGGAGGAGCCAGAACTCTTAATAGACTGGCCACACAGACATCCCAGCAGAGCAGTGAGGCATCCTAGGGAGCACTGCAGTGGACTTCACCTAAAAGGTCCCAGGTACACATCTCACTGTTGCTCCCTTATATTGTATAGTGAGCTCTCCAAAACCCACCAAGAACCTACTGTATCCAACTGCACACCACTACAATAGCTTATGGCTGCAGGTGTCACCTATATGTGGATATAGTAAGTTTTTGATGGGTTTGGGAGGGGGCTGACACTTTCCACCACAAGTGTAATAGAGTGGGATATGTGACTGGGCCCCCTTCTCCACAGTGTACTGCACCGACCACTAGGCTACTCCAGGGACCTGCTTGCTGCTCTAATAGGACTAGCCATAACATTTGAGTTGTTATAGAGGCTGGTATGTACTCTGTTTCACATCCTAGGGGGGTGGGAGATGGTCAGTGACCACTGCGGGAGAAAGGGTTGGTCATTCCTTTATTTCTCTAGTCATTCTCTGGTCATTTAGGGCACTCTTTTGTGGCTTAGTCTTTATTAAAACAGGTCTAGTTCAAAACGTCTTAGTTTTGGTCCTGGGTGTTTTGGTTTTGTTCCATTACAGATGAAAAGTGTCCAAGTGTTAGGAACGCACTAATCCCACCTCCAACACGCCCCCGACATGCCCCCTTGTGATTTAGATGCACTGAAGACGAAATGCATAGATAACAGTCTGCAAAATAAGTTTCGCAAATAGTGATTTAAATGTTTTGGATTCTATAAACGGCGACTAAAGTTGCATGCAGAAATCAGCACACTTAGCTGGTTTGCAGACAATTTAATTGTTTAACAAGCCAATCAGCACCAATAATTGGCTGCTAACAACCAATTATTGGCATCAATTGTTCTTAATTAGGATTTACACAATCCTATTCTGTAACGATGTGTGCATAAAACCTAAAGCACATAAATTTTTTTTTCGGGGGTGGGTATAGTTAAGGATATTTCAGGTGTGGTTCAAATTTTACGTGCAAAAATACAGAATTCGGCTAAACCGCACCTAATTTAGCCACCGGCATTTACGCCTGCTTTCAGCAGGTGTAATTGTCGGCACCTAAAGTTAGGTGCCTTTTATGGCCTAAGCACTATTCTATAAAGGATGTGCACACTTTGAAGAATAGCGCTCAGTGCATACAAATTTTTGGCACTGATTTTTAGGTGTCACTTATAGAATTTACCCCTTAAGGTCTGAATATCAGCAAATAAATGGCCAAGTGTTGATTCTGCCCCTAGTAACCCCCCCCCAACATATCCGGCTTTGAGTATGGGCACTAACAATGAATTTCAGCGTCACTTAGCAGGTTAAGTGCCGCTGAAAATTAGTGGCTAGCCCCAATCAGGTGATTTAACTGGTCAGCAGCTGGCTAATCCCTTTGAATAATGACCCATTTCTATTTAGTGTTTTGAGTCACATCAACCTACACTCAATCATTCATTTAAAGACTGTTAAGCTAATTATGAGGATTGGAGGAAAATCTTTCACCTTGTGGTCAAATTGGGCATCTTTATCTGCAAGTTATTAGCCCTTAGCGATAGATCAGTTCTAGATGCTTGCAGTTCATACTGAAGCAAACAAAATATAGAGCCGGATTCTATATAAGGCGTGGCAAGTAGAATGCATTAAACTGTGTGTGTGGCCAATTTATGTGCCCTACTCAATTGAGTAATGAGCTAATCAGTGATAATTGGCCGATAACAACCAATTATCACTAATTGGCAATAATTAGAATTTATGTATGCTTTTCAGGTGTATTCTAAAAAGAGGTGCACATAAATTCCAGTGTGCGTAGCTGAAAAGGAGGGGCACAGCCATGGGTGGAGTGCGAATATGTCAGGGCATTTAGGGGAACACACATATTTTATGTGAGGGTGTTCTAGAGAAGAGCTGGCTGTCTTGGTACTGTACATATAATTACCAATGGCAAACAACTGCAGAAGGGAAGATCTGGAAGCTAAACTTTTGGGTAGAAAGTTGAAATGTAGAACCTCAATAGTAACATTCTCAGAAGTACTCCCCAATGCACATGCAGGTTAAGCTCCTAAGTCTCAATGCATGGATGAGACAATGGTGCAGCGTAGAGGGATTTAGATTTCTTAGGTACTGCACAACATTCTGGGGAAGGGGGTGATCTAGTTCAAAAAGACGGGCTTCACATTAACTGGGATGAAACCAGGTTGCTGGTGCTAATATTTAAAAAGGAGACAGAGCAACTTTCAAAACACAACCTGGGGAAAAATATTCTAGAGTCAGGTATCTTTGAAGGATATTATCAAAACAGGGAAGTAACGGCATCCTAAAAGAGAGATTGCAAAAAAGGCAGAAACAGAATCACTAACTTTTACTGGGGTTTGGATGCTTTGAAAAGTGCAACACCCTGATACAGAGTCTACTCTCGAAATATTGTGCTGGTGATCTCTGGAGTTTGATTCAGTTAAGTAATTGGAGACCTCTCTAGTTTTGCCTTTCTGAGTACTGGACTGTTGAAATATTTTCATTTAGAATGATATTTTTGTTGAAATTATTTTTGAGAAATGACTTTCAAAACAGGTTTTACCTATTGTGGGATTGATGATTATACTTACAGAAGGCAGAACAAATACCATATACATATGAGGGAATTTTATGCCTCTGTTATAATGGTCTCACTATTAAAATAAGACGTATTAATATAAAAAGTTATATTTAAAAACTGATTTTGTTTGGAGGTGTTTTCTGAATGGTGGTTTGTCACTGCTTTATTTATTTATTTTTTTGTTACATTTGTACCCCGCGCTTTCCCACTCATGGCAGGCTCAATGCGGCAGGCAATGGAGGGTCAAGTGACTTGCCCAGAGTCACAAGGAGCTGCCTGTGGCGGGAATCGAACTCAGTTCCTCAGGACCAAAGTCCACCACCCTAACCACTAGGCCACACCTCATTTGGGATTTTTTTTTAATTTGTTCATATTTTATAAAGGGAACAGACATCTATATTTGCTTTTCCTTATAAAATAAACTCCCAGAACTACCCACAATAGTGCACAAACGCTGACACACATTTATACCTGTACTAAAGCTGCTGTACATGTGTGTACTCTAGAAAGATACCTGCATATTTTATAAAGTATGGCCATGCATTGTAACTCTGCCTGTGCTCCAACTATGCCCTTGAAAATGTCTATGCATGGCATACACATAAGTATATGAACACTTCTAGAGGTGTGTCTATAAATGCATATAAACCAACATACATTTTTACAAAAGACTGTAGGTCCCTTTTACTAAGCCGCGTAAGTATCTACACGCGCCCAACAAGTGACAAAATGGAGTTACCACCCGACTACCGCGTGGTTCTTGTGGTAATTTCATTTTTGTGCTCGTCCGATACGCGTCTGAAAAATATTTTTTATTTTTGGGCGTGCATAATGGACACGTACCAAGTGGCATTTGGCGCACGTAGGTCATTACCACCCCATTATTGAGCGAGTCTATACTGATAGGTCAATGGTTGGCGGTAAGGTCTTAGACCCAAAATGGACGTGCAGCAATTTTCATTTTGAGGCACGTCCATTTTCGGCAAAAATTTTTTAAAAGGCCTTTTTTACAGGCGTGCAAAAAATGGATTGGTGCGAGCCCAAAACCCACGCCTACACTACCGCAAGTCATTTTTCAGCGTGCCTTTGTAAAAGGACCCCTCTGTGTATAAAACTGGCCTTACACAGAGAAACACCTTTACACTTGCCTATCATTCCACTTCTGTTACTTGTACTAAAACAAATGAATTCTACAAGACATGAAGGTCTAATCAATTACAGTTTATTTTCCCACTTACAGTAAGTATATAAAGTTAAAGATAAGCAAAAAGGGTTAATTGACTAGAACTCTGATGGGAGAAATGTTTACTAAGCAAAGAGTTATGAATAGCTACAAAAGGCAAATATTATTTTACAGCAAGATACCTCATAGGTCAAAGGAAGGACAAACATCAATAGTGCCAAAATTGGATTATATTAAACTTCAGAAAAGGGTCATTTCTATCATGCTTGGAGAATAGCATCCACCCTTGAGACCTATAAGTTCCATTTCACATGCTTATAATATTTTAACTTCTTACCAACTCTAAAGTTTCTAGTCTGCATTGCTAAATAATAATAATACAAAAAATCAGGAAGTTACATATCTCCCTTATTCTTTGAGAATAATAGCACTGAAATCTTTAATCTAGACCTATTATACTGCTTAATAAACTGAACGAGAATTTTATTAATCTTTAAACTAAAAGACTTAAAAGGAAATTTGGAATCCTTGAAAAATGGTAGAGGTCATCTTGGACAGTCAATGCCATTTTAATGTCATTTATACAAGCACACCCAAAAACAAAGAACTGAAAAAATGCCCTCAAACCCCCCTCCCAATAAAAAGAACACAACAAACTACAGGCAAAATTTATGAAAGTGCCACCAATACTGAAGATATTTTAGGCACTGTCATCTGTAGCTTAGGAATGATAAGACAGACAGCCACACTGAGGGGTCCTTTTACTAAACTGTGGTAAAAAACGGCCTGCGTTAGCATCAGTGAATGTTTTTGATGTGCGCTGAGGTCCCCTTTTACCGCAGCAGGAAAAAAGCTGTCTTTCTTTGTTGGAAACGCAATGACCATGCAGTAAGTGAACACTTGCCACGCAGCCATTTCGGGGGGGGGGGGGGGGGGGGGCGGAGCACTTACTGCCACCCACTGAGGTGGTGGTAAGGGCTCCCGTACTAACCTGGCGGTAATCACCAGGTAAGCACCAGCGCTACAAAAATAGAAATAATTTTGTAGCATCGGAAATGGCGCACGCTGAAGGTGGGAACTAGCATGACGGTAGTTCTGGTTTGGTGCATGGTAAGCCTGTTGCCACGCACCAACCCTTCAGAAAAAGGTCCCTGAGCCCTCCGAAGGGACACCACCTTGTAGGGGTGGAGGGGCTTGTGTGTTTCAATGACTTAGAGGGCTATGCTGAAGGGTTACCCATATCAGACAGGCCTCTGAGGAGAAACCAGACAAAGAGTGTCCCAAACTGAGAGAGTGGTAAGATGGTGACCTGAAGTTCGTATGCCCAACGGCCCAGCTGCCCTCTGAAGTTTCGTCTTCTTTATGTAAATTTCCTCTCTGCAATTGCAGTTACCTTAACTGAGAGGAAGGGGACAACCGGTGGTCAGCCACCGATGGCCAGCGTTTTGTCCCCTGAGCAGCAAGTGCGGGACCGCTGCGCAACGAACTGCCCACAGATGAAAGGGTTGGCGAGTCCTTTGATTACCGCCGGCGAAGGAGCGTCGATGCTCTTGGACCTGGAAAAAACAACTCCATCGCTCCCAAATTATTCAACCACCATGCTCAAAGGAGTGGAGGAGTGAGTTAGAGGTGTATGCTGAAACGGAGGACGTGTACAGCAGAACCCGAATTGGCGGAACCACTCCTAAACACCCATGAGAAATCAACTTAGAGTTTTTGGCTCCCGTGGAGGTTACATTGAATACCATCTAGAAGGCGCTTCGGGACCTAATGGTGGCAGTAAATAATTTTGTTTCAGATATAATTTTATTAGAGAGTTACATGGACAATTCAACTGAACCCTTTGAGAGTAAAAAATTGATATAACAAACGATTCTACATGAGCAAGAAGTGGTTATGATTTTGAAAATGATAAGACCAGAAATTTTGAATAATAAAATGAATATTATTAAAGATGATTAATATCGAGATTATTGTTTTTCCCAGAGTTCCGGGTATGACTCCTAAAGTTTTCCTCAGAAATATTTCCTCAAATTATTACTTTAAAAGGAGTGAAGCCTGTGAAAACTGGGATTACTTTAATCAGTGGGATCTGAATTAGAGACTTAAGTATATGTATTGTTAAATAACTTCTGTTTTTTAAAAGAGAAAGAATGTAATCAGATGTATTATTTCTAACTAATATTGGACAATAAGTATGTTTTCAATGAAATGATTTGACTATACACCGTATTGGCCTTGAAGAAGGCAACCAGATGATCAATGTGGAATAATGAATTAGACGAGTAATATCTGGGGATAATCAGGTTAATACCACGTTTTTTTTCTGTTTACAGTTTAATTGATCTCCTTATCTTGTTTCACTCTCCCTATTTAGTGGTCTAAGGAAGAGAATAGAATTACCTGACTGAAATAATTCCTACATATTACTTTCTCTGTATTTCCAGCAAGTTGTTTTATCGCTTGTAAAAATTTAAATGGTTATAAATAAAAAATTAAAAAAAAAAGGTCACTGAGTTCCCTATTGTGTCCAGGTTACTTTTAATATGCTCAAGAAATGTGCAGTATGCAATGGAGATGACAGGGGGATTTGATGAGAAGAGTAAGGCTGGTGGTGAGCAGGAACTAGTGGATGAGAGAAGGTTCAGTGGGGGAGGGAAGGAGGTAGGGCCAGGGGTTAGGAGACACCTTTCACATTTCTGAATAAACAAGTTTTAAAAGCTGATCTTCAAAATCCAAGTCTGTAAGGAAAAGTATCTACAAACAAGATGAAGCGTGGCAAAATGTATCCATTATGATGTACAGTTCTTCAGCGTTTTTATGTGATACACAACCTAGAGTGTTGTACTCTTTACTAACATTGACATAGAGGGGCATTTTTGAAAGAAACATCTAAATCAGAATTTGGACGTTTTACAAAGATGTTCAAATTCCGAACAGGAAAGGTCATTTTCAAAAAAGATGAACATGGACCAAACAAAGGATGTCCAAATCACAAGACGTCCATAGCATTTTTGAACAAAAGATGTCCAAATGCAAGACATCCAAAACAGAGAAGCAGTGGCTTAATGGTTAGTGCAGCGGGCTTTGATCCTGGTAACACGGGTTCAATTCCCACTTCTGCTCCTTATGACTTTGGGCAAGTCAAATGCACAAGGGGCATTTTTGGATATGACATCTAAGTCTGAATTTGGATGTTTTTTGTAAAAAGTCCAAAATCAGAACAGGAAAGGTCATTTTCTACAAAAAAAATGTCTATCTTTTCCTTTTGAAAATGCTGTTTGGAAAAATGTTTTGTGACTTGAGGGAGTAAGGTAAGGTGATCCCCGAGTCCCTCCAGTGGTCATCTGGTCATTTGGGGCACCACTTGTGTGGAGTAGAGGAGTAGCCTAGTGGTTAGTGCAGCAGACCTTGATCCTGGGGACGTGGGTTCAATTCCCACTGCAACTATTCATTCTAAAAACAGGTCTTGGACGTTTTTGTTTTGTTCCATTATGGCTGAAAGACGTCCAAGTCTAAGGAACGCCCAAGTCCTGCCTTGAACACACCTCTGGCACGTCCCCTTGAGATTTGGATGTCCTTCTGACGGACTTCAGAGAAAGACGTCCAAAAAGAGGTTTCGATAATACTGATTTAGACATTTCTGTGAGATAAATGTCCAAATGCTGACTTATGTCACTTTTTGGATGTCTATCTCTTTTGAAAATGAGCCTGATAGTGTGTTTAAATTAAGAGCATTTATAGGATTTTTATTGATTCCTGATGCAGGTACTCCAATCAAAACATGACTATGCTGAGTACTTTTCCTGAGTTCATGCTCTTCCACTATCGATATTTGTCAGTTTTTTCAGTATTTTTTAAAATAAAGATCTCCGACTTCCGGTGGAGCCGGGCGGCAGAATGGCAGCGCTGCCGTGAGCTCCGTCGCACCACAGTCTGAAGCCCCGAGCTGACGGACCCGACCCATTCTAATGAACCACGGCAGGCTGGCGGAAGGTCGGGGGATAATTAATTTATCTGGGGCAGCGCCCTGAATCGATGGTAACGGCGAAGGAATTAAATATAAACGGAAGGCGCGCCCCACTAAACAAAATGGCGATCCGAGGCGGGAATCGCACGCTGCATGGCGGCAACACGCAGAGAGGAGAAAGTAACATTTAGAGGAGGATGCAGCGCAATGAGAAAGAGCTAAGGTCCAGACACTGGCAGGGACAAGCGAAGAATAACTTAAAGGACAGCGGGATCCACCCAGGGTGGGTAAAAAAAAAAAAAAAAAAACTGAAGGCCGGAGCGGTGGTAAATGATTGCTGGGCGGACGGGGCCTTGAGAGGCCGATGCCCTGATCCGTGGAACTGGTAGCACAGAGAAAGTTGGTAACTTTGAGAGCTGCCCCGACTACCAACGCAGGAGAGAGGGGCAGAGAACGAACACCCGGAGGATAACGGGGGCCTTCCTGGCACTCATGAACTGTTAGGACTGTGACCCCGCGGTACATAAGCAGATTCCTGGGGCAGCGTGCATAATTTACGAATTATACCAGAGACCTACGTGGGCCAGGGCTCTCAGACACTTGAACTCCCACCTGCAATTGCACTCGCAGCCTGGGCAAGAAGGGACAGAGGGCTCCTCCGACTTTTGCATGGAGCAATATCTGAAACATATGCCCTCCGGAACCACGCGCAGGGGAACAAAGTTTGATAAGGAGAAGGCGTCTCCACCTAAACCCAGCCAGAAAATGGCGGACCAGAAGCAAACTGGAGTGGGAGAATTTACTGAAAAACAACTAGCTCAGATCACTGCTGCGGTGAGTGCGGCCCTTAGTCCAAGATTTGATCTATTGGCAGGTCAGATGAAAAATATGGAGTCTTCAATGGCGGACACAGAGAAGAGAGTAGATGAGACTGAGAACCGGATTTCGGCAATAGAGGACTTAAGATCACAGCACCTACAAGAAATAGCACGTTTACAGGAACAACTAAAGCTACATCAGGACAAGCTTGAGGACATGGAAAACCGGGCACGAAGGTGCAATTTAAAACTTGTTGGTCTGCCAGAGAGGATTCCAGAAAGGTCTCTGGGGTCTATTTTGGAAAAGTGGCTGAAAAAAGAGTTGGCTCTGTCGGACAGCTACGGAGAACTATGCATAGAGAGAGCACATAGGTTGGGGCGCTGGCAACAGGGCATGCAGCGGCCCAGGATTGTCATTATCAAAGTACACAACTATTTACATAAAGAGGAGATCCTCCGGGGCTTCCGGATGAAGCGAGACTCCCTTGCATATGAGGAGTCTCCGATAAAAATCTTCCAAGATTACTCGGCCGGAGTCCAGGAGCAGAGGAGACGCTTTCATCCAATATGTGCAGCTCTAGCAAATAAAAACAAGAGATTTATGCTGATATATCCGGCCACATTGAAGATACAACATGGGAACCAATGGCACTCATTTCAGAAGGCCCCAGATGCTCAGCGATTTGTGGATGCAAACCTGAAGGAGTCAGATCCACAGGAGTGACTGTGAGCCAGAGGCACACGTGCCATGATGATAGACCACCCGGTCAAGAGCTCTGAGGACTGGTAAAGGTAGATGTGATGACACTGTCTAGGATATGCGGGCTCATGCACGAGGCATTCTGCCTCTTACTACTCCAAAGGAACTTCCGGAGTGAGGCCTTTGTAGGATGCTTCGGGGATGGGTCTCCTACTGTTATTCTCCACGTTGGAAGTTACACTGTTTGATATATTTTCAATTGCACTGTTAGACTAGGTCAATAGAATGTGAAATCTAAACGTGACTTAGAAACCAGACCCCAACATACAAGAAAGTAGAACATTATAGGGGGGAGGAAGGGATACAATAAAGGGGGGAATGGTCACGTCAGGGGCTTCATTTTGGTGATAGAAGTCCACACAGGTTCAATCAAGATGGGAGGGATTCGGGGGGGGGGGGGGGGGGAGGGCGCAAAGCAACAACAGAAGGGAAGTACCACACAGGGACACCAGTTAACATATTTAGAGACACAGAGCGAAAGTTTCTTAATTAAGATAATATTAGACAGGAGAGACATAAATTGGAACCTCTTTGCTATTTGTTCAGTGAAGGTCGACACAGATGATGGAGGCGGCGACTGGGGAGGGGCTGGGACCCAGCCGCCCAACGTTATGATTTTAACTCAGAGTGGTTACTGCATTCCTAGCTGTATCACACTGTAAATTAATATCATGGAATGTTGGGGGTATTACATCCCCATGCAAGAGAAAAAAGATTTTAAAACATTTAAAACACTTAAATGCTGATATTGTTTGTCTGCAGGAAACAAAGTTAACAGACTTAGAACATGACAAGCTCCAACAAAGTTGGGTTGGGCAGGTACTCTACGCTTCAGCGGAGGGCAGAAAGAGCGGAGTAGCGATATGTTTTCATAAGCGTTTGGCCTATTCAGCCAAAAAGGAGTTGCAAGACCCTGCGGGACGGTATATTTTGGTTAAATTATGGCTAGAGGGGAGGGAATTGTATATTTTAAATGTATATGCCCCCACACCACCAGAAAGGTCATTCTTTCCTAATTTGTTAAGGCTGATGACGCCATATCAAGATAAAGACCTGATTGTGGTGGGAGATATGAATTGCTTGTTAGACCCTAGAATGGATAGTACAGGGGTGAGAGGGCTTGCGCATGCAGGCCGCAAAGAAGGGAGAGTATTAAAAGAGTTTGGACATTCTCTCTCTGTGATAGATGCCTGGAGGAACTTGCACCCAGAGACTAAGGAGTACTCACATAGATCAAGGGCTCATGGAACATGGGGGAGGATAGATTATATTTTTGTGTCAGAAACACTCTTTTCTCAGGTCACCAATTCTAAGATGGAAGAGATACTGATTTCTGATCATAGCCCCGTATGGATTGAATTGGAAGGTGCAAGTGGCCAGGCAATGTCTAAACGTTGGAGATTCCCGAGCTATTTAGCTAATGATAAATCATTCCAAAAGTTTCTAAAGACCCGATGGGATGAGTACACACATTTTAATAAAGCCCACCAATCTAACCCTCAACTATTCTGGTGCACTGGGAAGGCCGTCCTTCGGGGAGACCTGATTGCATATGTTGCGGCTAGGAGGAAAAGGTCAACATGTAGTTTAATTAACCTGAATAGACAATTGACGGGGGCAAGGCGCCGATACCTGGCGCAGCCCACGGAATCTAATAAAGACAGATATTTAGCAATACAAGCCTCCGTCAATTCTATGCTACATGAGAGTCAACTGAGAAATCAGACCTTCCAAAAATATAAGTTTAACAGGTTTGGCAACAGGGCCGGAGGGCTTTTAGCAAGGATGGTTAACAAGAGGGGTGGAAACCGGACGATCCCAGTAATTCGGGACGGGAAGGGAGGTATCACCAATAAGTTAGAAGAGATACAAAACACTCTACAAGAACACTTTAGGCACTTATACAAAAAAGATAAATTGAAAGGGAGACTGGAAATTGGAGAGTTCCTAAAGAAAACTAATATGCCGCATTTAGGAGAGGAGGAGGTGGCTATGTTAGACTCCCCGATACAGCTAAAGGAATTACAAACCGCGATTAAGGGATTAAAATCCCATTCCGCTCCTGGGGTAGATGGATACTCCGGTGAATTTTACAAAATCCTGGAGCTCTCACTGTTGGGCCCCCTATACGCATACCATCAAGCGGTCATCTCGGAGGGGAAGTTTCCTCTGCACGAGAATACCGCATGTATATCCCTACTATTAAAACCTGGGAAAGCTATAGAGGAGCCGGAGTCATACAGACCTATCTCACTAATCAATGTAGACATTAAGTTACTGGCAAAGATTCTAGCTGAGCGCCTTAAAATATACCTTCCCAAAATCATTGGACCAGCACAAGTAGGGTTTATACCAGGGAGACAGTCGGTACTGCACGTCCGGAAAACATTGATGTCCATGGCCCAATGTAAACACCAAAAAATTCCTGGACTGGTGGTCAGCCTAGATGCCGCTAAGGCATTCGATAGGGTCAGTTGGGACTTCCTATTTGAGTTGTTAGAGTGGATAAAATTGCCGGCTAAAATTATACGAGCAGTGCAGGCCCTTTACAATGACATGAACGCGCAGATAGTGGTTAATGGTGGGGCAACAACAAGATTTACTGTGGAAAGGGGAACTCGCCAGGGTTGTCCCCTCTCGCCTCTATTGTTTGACTTGACACTGGAACCGTTGCTTAGGTTGCTAAACTCGGATACCGGGATAAGTGGAGTGAGACTGGGAGAGCAAGAGGTGAAAGTTTTAGCTTATGCGGATGATATCCTCATGCTACTCACCGACCCCCAACGATCCTTAACAACTGCCCTAGAGGTGATTCGGGAATATGGTGATTTGTCCGGGTTTTCCCTAAATTACGATAAATCGGGAGCGATGGCCCTTGATGAGACTACCAGGGCGCAGTGGCATGGGAAGTTTCCCATTGCATGGGTAGACTCTAAATTGAAATATTTGGGGGTGATGATCTCCAAAAATTTGGCTTCATTATACAAGGATAATGTAGGTCCCCTTATAGATATGACTAAATGTAAACTGATTATGTGGCGAGACTTACCACTAACAATTTGGGGACGAATTGCGCTTTTTAACATGATGATTGCCCCCAAATGGCTTTATGTGTTCCAACAGTTGCCCCTCTTTCTTAAATCCAGGGATGACAAATTACTTATTAAATTGCTACAGGGATACCTTTGGCAAGGGAAAAGACCTAGATTAACATATGAGCAGCTTACAACACCGCGGGATGGGGGAGGAATGGGTCTTTTAAATATTAAGTTTTTGACGGTTGCCTGTTCAATGAGACACATAAATGATTGGTACCGGGGGACTGCAGATTTCTCAGTGACTTCTGTAGAGGTTTCCAGGTTCCCAGGGATACATTTCAGTTCACTATTACACACCGGAGTTACTCCGCCCCCAGATGCATTCAAAATACATCCACTGTTACGAGCTCTCAGGGAGACCTGGAAATGGACATGTAGGAGACATCACTTCTCGGCCCGGGTAACACCTTGGCTGTCGATTTGCAATAATCCGGCTTTTATTCCGGGCCAGGGAGGAGGAACATTTCGTAAATGGGAAAAACAGGGAATGATATACTTAGCACATTTAGTGACGGAAGAAGGGAAGATATATTCATACCCAGAGCTTCAACAAAAGTATAAGATCTCAGGAAATAACACCTTTGCGTATTACCAATTAAAGCATTATTTGGCCTCTATAGATTGGAAAGATTTAACGGAGGACGTAGTAGAAGTCCTTTCAGAGGATTTCACCCTGGGAGCTCAGCTTACTGTTCCTTTGAAGTTCCACCATCAGCAGCTTAAGGATTCAACGGCTGAACTAGATTACAAAGGGTTGGCAGGAAGATGGTCACGTGACTTAGAATGTATAATTTCCCCCGAAATCTGTAAAATGTACCTGAAATCACTTTACGGGCAGAGATTATCAGTACCGCAAAGAGAGAGATTGTACAGGTGGCTCCTAAGAACCCATGTATCCCCGAATAGGGCATTTAAAGCAGGATTTGCGGAAAACGGAAATTGTCCAAAATGTAATTATGAGATGGCCTCTCTGGGACATATGTTCTGGAGCTGTAAACATGTCAATAGTTTTTGGCTAAAGGTGGGACAAGAGATAGACAGGATTTGGAATTGTACCTTTCTTAGAGACCCACTAATATTATTTAATAACTTTAAATACACAACAACACCGCCAGAGGGATTCAAAGCTTTTCTATGCATTGGAATGTACTATGGCATTACTTCTATTCTGCAATCTTGGAGAGATACGTTAGAACCTTCCCTGCAGGTATGGCGGGGTCAAATGATTAAGCAAATGCGAATTGATCGATGTGGAGTCCGAGAGATAGATAGCATACCGGGACAGAGGTTCAGGGCACAATGGGAACCAATGTGGGAGACTCTGACACCTAGAGGAAGGAGCTACTTATTAAACTTTTAAATCAGTATTATAGTTTACCGACCATTGAACACATGGCCTGGGGGAGGAGGGGGTTGCCACAATAACAGGCCTGAGACAGCGGGTGATGAGTAGATCCTCCCCACATACCATAGGTGAGACCGGGGCATAGACGGATACTTATACACAGGTTAAAGAAATGAGGGTCTTGGTCCCCGTGGTTTCAGTTCGTTTCTCCTGATTACAAGCTAGATGAGCTGGACAAGGTGTCACACCCTGTGCTGTCGGAGGGAAAGGGCGGGGTGGGAGGGAAGGGACTGAAAAGGGAGGGGGGGGGGCCCCAAGTAGTAGTAATCGCCAGCAGGAAGAAGGGATTCCACCGAGATCACACAGATGCATTGTGGATCTCCAGTCGGGCAGGCGGTAGCTTGCTGAATGGCAGAGATCAGGTTGCAGGCTGGCGCATTCCAAATCACAGGCAGATTTATGCATAATAGTTATGTATAACACTTTTGTATGCACTTACCATTGTTAATAATTATTACGGTAATATGGAGGGGGAAGGGAAGGGGGGAAGGTGGGGGGAGAAATAAAGAAATTGATGATAGCAATTTTGTTGTATTAGTACAAGTATGCAATGTTAATTGTTGAGTTAAATTTGTTTCATAAGGAATTGTTTCATCCCTGTGTTCATCAATAAAAATTATCAAACATAAAATAAAGATCTCCATCTTATTGTTTTGTTTGTTTTTTTATGTTTATTCCTAGTTTGTGCGCTTATTGATGGCACCCTTGTTCTGCAGTCTACTAATACTATTAAATATTTTCAGTCATTGCTGGAGATATTCTAGGACACAATATGGATTTTAAGTTGATGATGTGTAACTGATTTTAGCTTTGGGTGCAGACTCTGAGACTATTACTATTATTAATTTAAATCTATACATACAGGTGATGAATACTAGGATAACGATATATAAGTTAAGGATCAAAACAACTAAAACAGGGCGTATTGGTCTTGTAGTCATGAAAATCTAGTAGGAAATGGATTGATAAAGTACTTATTACTGTGACTGTATTAATATTAAGGTTTCTGATGATGATCAATAAAGTGTAGGAGTAAAGCTTAAAGATGTTCAATAACTAGCATGGCATCTTGCTCCTTTTGAAGATTCTGCCAGATACTTGTTATCTGGACTGGCCACTGTAAGAAACATGATAGTGGGTTCGTTGGCCCTGTGGTCTGACTCAATATGGCAATGCTTATATTCTTATACAGAGATGATAATGGACACAGCATCACTTACTGCTGTTATAATCCATGATCATGATCCAGACCCTGTATTGATGTCTTGGAACTTGCAGGATGTTCTTCTTCCCAAAAGGAAGATACATCCCTCAGTGATACTACCCACTTGAAAAGGAATGCATGAACTTAAACAGAGCAGTAGCTTTATTGGGACCCCCCCCCCCCCAAAAGAGGGATCAGCTGTGAGGCAGAAATAGCTATCACAGGGAGCTGTTGGTAACTGATGAAGAGGTGAAGAGAGGCTGATTGGCGCGTGATGAGTATAATCATTTCCTGACATAGGCTAGTGAGGGCTTTCTGAAGTGATTTTATTCACTGCACTGTGCAACAAATCTCTATTTTTTAAAACCGTGTTTACTTTGAACCTGAAAAACAGATCATGATAGCATGAGCTTGTCATAGTTTGTAATGATAAAAGAATATTCATTTGCAGATAAAGCGATGGGAAACTTGTTTTTTAGTCTGGGGCACTGGTCAGAAACAGTCAGTCGGATGTGCCATCATCGTATGAAAGAATACAACCTGAAAACTGTTCACTGTACTTCAATCACTGTTTTATAGATTACAAAGCTAATAATGTTTTAGTTGCCCATTTTTGTTAGCTCATATAATCATTTTTCATCCTAGTGATTCAAATGAATATGGTTACAAGAAAAAAAAAACTTTTTATATAAGCAAAACGTTTTCAGAAAATATTCCTCCAACATAATATATTACATTAAGGGTTTTATTGTAGAAGTATCACCATCTGTAAACTGTGGAATTTATAAGTATAGATTGACTTACATATGTAAAGGCCATTTTAGAAAATGGGCTAGTTATATGTGGGGATGCACACCATGTGTGCACTGCCAAGAGGTGTGCCTAGGGGCAGGGAGAGGGAGCATCGGTAGTCTGGGCATGCAAAGCATATCAATGTGGATTCCACATGTCACACATCAGCTTTTACAACTGCCCCCAGGTACAAATTAATGCCTGCCTTGAGGGAAAAATGTGAATGCCGAGATACAGCACCCCAAGGATCACTCTCCCCAAGGCATAGATCCTCCTGATCACCTCTGCCAGCTTTCTGATGCCCCAACTCCATCCTGCAAGGTATCCTCTTCACTCCCTGACCCCCCCCCCCCCCCAGCAACAACCCCCCCAACACACCTGATATCATCAGGTTTCTCTCCACCGTCCCCAAAAAACAGCCACCTGACCCTTGCTGGCATCAACTTAAGGAACCGCAACTGACCCTACCCACAAGTCCACATTCCTCTCAGCAGTAGCATAGCCATGAGGGGGGGCCTTGGGGGCTCAGGCCCCCTCTAAAACTGCAGCACCCATGCAGGAGCTTGCTGCTGCCCTCTATTCTCCCTTTCTGAACTCTAACTGGTATTACTCTCTCCCTTCCTTTCTTACTCCCCCCCACCCCCGGTCTGGGTCTGGTGTCTTCCTCTGATTCCAATGTCCCTCAGAGTCCTGGCGGATGACCAGCAGAGGCTTCCTGTCTTAATCACTGACAATACGGTAGGCAAATTTTAAGGACAGCAAAGGGGAGGGAGAGGGAAAGGGATACTTGATCCATGGATGGGGGAAAGAGAGGGATTTTACCATGAAAAGGAAAGAGTGGGGGAGAGATGTTGTACCCAGGGGGGTAGGGAAAGAGAGAGAGACTAGATTGGGAGAGGGAGCGACAGAATAAAATCTGCAAGCTACATCCTTACTGATAAATCAGGTATCTTTGCTGTTTTTTTTTGTTTGATAATCAGAGGCTGGATCAAAGAGAAGAATCCGGATTTGAATATGATAGAGCACTCTAATAACATGAGATGGTAATACCTATTTATCAACGGAAACATGAGATGATAACATATACACTCATTTGTTAATGGAAAACTGTAAAAAAAAAAAAAGATCATGAAATCATGTAGCAAGATAAAATACTGAATTAAAAAAAAAAAAGGAAGTATTTTTGGAGATTACACTTTCTTACTTGGTGGCAGTACGGCCAAATCACATCTATGAGTATTTTTGGAAATATTTTTTTAAATGGGAAAGTCTGTATTTGCGATACTATGACATTTTGGAGGAAGAGTCGGTGCAAGGGTAATGCACACTTTCAATTTTTTACCCCTTCCCCTCAACTAACTGTAAGGCCTCTAACTTGCAGCTCCTCTAAGATTTTGTACCTACATATTTTACTGAATATGTGTATACATTGCTACTCTGCTTGACCCTGGTGTATGCATTTGGTCACTTAGGTTTGGGGTTTAAGGAAGTATCTATTTTATGAAGATATGTGTGGAAAAATAAAATGCTCAGACAACAAAGAGAGAGAAAAATATATTATTTTGGAATTAATTGGAATATTTCAGCTTTTGGAAATGTGCATTCCTGATATGTTGCATTCCAGTTTCTATTTCTCTAAAATTGTTGCCTGACTTCTTGAAGTTTCCAGTATTCCTGATCATTGGGGCTCCTTATTTTATGTCTACTGAGGGTCTGTCTGTTTTGCATGTGCCACCAAGGTGCTAGAATGTAATCCTTGTGTAGAGATCTGCAGTAGTCTCGTTTATTCTATATTGTTACTAGGTGGTTTACTGGCATTTTAGGGCCTGGTGTAATATTTACAGTGCTGCCTTTCCCATGAATATGGCTGTTGGTCTTTGAGTCCTAGGAGCAGAGGCTGACTGAATTTTGGTTTCAGTTTTGGTGCTGAAACTGGCCTAAAATTCAAATCTGGCCTTGCTATGGTTTCAGTCAAAAATGCTGGTGCATTTTTGGCTGAAACCCAAACTCCCCCCCCCCCCCCCCCCCAAATGAAAGTGGGCCTCAATCCAGCCTCACTCTGCCCCCCAAATAAAAGTGGGCCCCCAGTCACTCCTGTTCATGCTGGCTCCATAGTGCAAATGGCTGCCGCACTTCCTGCAACAGCCTCGTGAGACTGCAGCAGGAGGTCACAGCAGCCATTTTGAGATTGAAGCCAGCATAGGCAGGAGTGATCCAAGTCACTTCTGCCCATGCCAGCTCCAATCTCAAAATGGCTGGTGCAACTTCTCCCCCAACACCACTAGACCACCAGGGTATGCAAGGTAAGCATGGGGTGGGGTGGGGGGGTCATTTTTGTTCAAGAGGGCAGAGTGAGGCTGGAGAGGAGCCCGCAATTGTTTGGGGGTGTTTGTGCTGGTACCAATTTCAGTTTAGGCTGAAACCATGTGGCTAATTTCAGTCACAGATTCAGTTTCAGTCATCCACTATCTGTGATTCAGTGCTGTTATAAGTTTCTAAGTGTGTTTTACTTTTACATCAGTATTAAATCATACATTTACTTTTACTTAAGTATTTTGATCTGGAAGTTCGGAGAGAAGAGGACATTTCTCTGGTAAGCGAATGCTATTTTGCTTTGTGCTTTGGGGTTTAAAGGAGGAATTGTAGGTTAGTGTTAGGCAAAATAAAAATATAAAAAGCAAATTTTATCAACTAATCTCCACAGTCTTTTCCACTTCGTTTTAAAAAATTTGTACCACAGCATTAACAGATAGAATCTAGCAGGCACTGCAGGATCTAGTTAAGTTTTCCCACCCACACTCCCCAACATCCGCCCACCCCTAGGACTACTCTTCATTTATAGTCAGTTATTGTAATTAGGGTAACAAGCAAGGAGTGCTCTTACAGAGTTTTAAATACATTTCATTAACAACTCAGAAGGAAACACTAAATAAATCATACAATATACTATATAAACTAAAAGACACTTTTATATTAGGCTAATATCCTTAATACTGTAGCAAGTTTTAAATTATTGAAAAACTCAAAAACACTAAGATGGAATCAGCAGTCCAACAGCGAGAGGGGTGCTATCCAGTCTTTTGCACTGAGTGTCACATGTATGATTATCTCCCAGTTGGTGAGATGTCATATGTGTGTGTCCGATGCAAAGCGCTCCTAGCTCTTAGAGAACATGTCCATTCTCTTGAGGCTAGAGTAGCAGACTTGGTGGAGCTGAGGGAGACAGAGAGGTACATAGAGGAGACCTACAGGGATACTGTAGAGAAATCCCACCTCCAGTCTGGTAGCCCCTGTGCTACCTTGGAGGAGGGAGGTCTCCTAGAAGGAGAGAAACACCCTGGTGAAGTAGGAAGTACTCCTGTAGCCAGGACCTGCCCACCAGGGGGTGAACTATCCTCTTGCACCGAGTTTATGTCTCGAAGTGCTGACCGGGAGGGAAAGGTTAGGACGGCTGTTGTAGTTGGTGATTCGATCATTAAGCATATAGATAGCTGGGTGGATGGTGGACGTGAGGATCGCCTGGTGACTTGCCTGCCTGGTGCGAAGGTGGCGGACCTCACGCGTCACCTAGATAGGATTCTAGATAGTGCTGGGGAGGAGTCCGCTGTCTTGGTACATGTGGGTACCAATGACATAGGAAAATGTGGGAGAGAGGTTCTGGAAGCCAAATTTAGGCTCTTAGGTAGAAAGCTCAAATCCAGATCCTCTAGGGTAGCATTTTCTGAAATGCTACCTGTTCCATGTGCAGGGCCTAAGAGACAGGCAGAGCTCCAGAGTCTAAATGTGTGGATGAGACAATGGTGCAGGGAGGAGGGTTTTAGATTTGTTAGGAACTGGGCAACATTCTGGGGAAGGGGAGTCTATTCCGAAAGGATGGGCTCCACCTTAACCAGGGTGGGACCAGGCTGCTAGCATCTGCATTTAAAAAGGAGATAGAGCAGCCGACAGTTGCTCAAAAGCGCATGGTTCGGGATAAGGCATCTTTCAAAGATATCACCAAAACAGGGAAGATAGGGTATCTTGATAGTGAGGTTGCAAAAGAGACCGTAGTAGATCAGGTGTCCTTAAATAAAAATAAAAATCAGGCAAAAGATTGCAAATTAATACTGTCAAGTACTAAGCATCATGTAAATAGGAACAACAAACATAAGAGCGTAAGAAATAAGATGGGAGAGTTAGAATATATTGCACTAAATGAAAAATTAGATATAATAGGCATCTCTGAGACCTGGTGGAAGGAGGATAACCAGTGGGACACTGTCATACCAGGGTACAAATTATATCGTAGTGATAGGGTGGATAGAATTGGTGGTGGGGTAACATTGTATATTAACGAGAGCTTTGAAACAAATACACTGAAAATTCTGCAGGAAACAAAACACTTCTTGGAATCACTGTGGATTGAAATTCCATGTGTAAATGGGAAAAGGATAGTGATAGGAGTGTACTACTGTCCGCCTGGCCAGGATGAACAGACACATGCAGAAATGTTAAAGGAAATTAGGGACGCAAACAAACTGGGCAACACAATAATAATGGGTGATTTCAATTACCCCGATATTGACTGGGTAAATGTAACATGGGGGCACGCTAGGGAGGTAAACTTCCTTGATGAAATCGAGGACAGCTTTATGGAGCAGTTGGTACAGGAGTCGACGACAGAAGGAAAAATTCTAGACCTAGTCCTTAGTGGAGCGCATGATCTGGTGTGAGAGGTAATGGTGCTGGGGCCGCTTGATAACAGTGATCATAATATCGGATTTGATATTAGCTTTGAAGTAAGTATACATAGGAAATCAAATACGTTAGGGTTTAACTTTAACTTTAAAAAAGGAGACTATGATAAAATAAGAGGAACGGTGAAAAAAAAAACTTAGAGTAGCAACTGCGAGGGTCAAAAATTTACATCAGGCGTGGATACTGTTCAAAAACACCATCCTGGAAGCCCAGGCCAAATATATTCTGCGTATTAAAAAAGGAGCACGGAAGACCAAACGACAGCCGGCGTGGTTAAAAAGTGAGGTGAAGGAAGCTATTAGAGCTAAAAGAAAATCCTTCAGAAAATGGAAGAAGGAACCGACTGAAATAATAAGAAACAGCATAAGGACTGTCAAGTCAAATGCAAAGCGCTGATAAGGAAGGCTAAGAGGGACTTCGAAAAAAAAGATTGCGTTGGAGGCAAAAACACATAGTAAAATTTTTTTTTACGTATATATATATATATATATATATATATATATATATATATAGTAACATACGTGGAGGGGCATAATCGAACGGAAACGCCTATCTCCATGGGCGTTTATCTCCGAGAACGGGTCCGTGAAGGGGCAGGCCGAACCATATTTTCGAAAAAATGGACGTTTTTGAGCTGGGCATTTGTTTTTTTTAGCGATAATGGAAACTAAAAACGCCCAGCTCAAAAACGTCCTAATCCGAGCCATTTGGTTGTGGGAGGGGTCAGGATTTGTAGTACACTCGCCCCCCCCGATATGCCAGGACACCAACTGGGCACCCTAGGTCAGTGCGGTGGACTTCAGAAAAAGCTCCCACATGCATAGCTCCCTTACCACGGGTGCTGAGCTCCCAACCCCCCTCCCCCAAAACCCACTACCCACAAATGTACAGCACTACCATAGCTCTTAGGGGTGAAGGGGCCACCTACATGTGGGTACAGTGGGTTTTGGAGGCCTCCCATTTACCAGCACAAGTGTTACAGGTGGGGGGGGGGGGGGGATGGGCCTGGGGCCACCTGGCTGAAGTGCATTGCGGTACCCACTAAATGTGCTCCAGGGACCTGCATACACACAGGCCTCTAGGACTTGTTGCTGCTGTATAACATTGGCACACCAGTTGACACCTGAAGACTAATATCTCTGAAAACGTCCTTTATTGGAATAACCGCCTTTACTCACAGTTAACTGCAGATCAGAGGTTGTGCCCCACTGGCAACGAGTCTCCCTGGTACTGAGATTAGCAGTAGGTCAGAGCTGGCAGAATGCTGTACAATGCCCTCTTTCAGCCACATTCAAGGTAAGAACTAAGTTCTCTAACGTGGCTGACACATGGAAGGGATCTAAAACTGGCTAACAAAAATGGCCACTACCTCATGGACTACCGGAAACACAACAGGGCACACTCTGACCCAGTAGGCAGGGGAAAAAGCACCATGGGAGAAGAGCCTACCAACTACCAACATCGTGAGACTGTAACACAAGCTAATGAAATCACGGAGCCCAATACCCTACACCCACCACAATGCAATGCTCATGTGACCCTGTACTGCACCAGAGAGCCACATCTGACCCAGGGAAAGGCTGTGAGAGGATCAAACATATTCTGCTGTCATGGAGGTGGGTACGGAATTTGAGGCTGGCATACAGGCTGGGAAAAAAAGTTTTTAAAGTGTTTTTTTTTGGTGGGAAGGGGTTAGTGACCACTGGGGGAGTCCGGGGAGGTCATCCTCGATTCCCTCCAGTGGTCATCTGGTCAGTTGGGGCACTTTTTTGGGACTTGTTCTTAAAAAAAAGGGTCCAAAAAAAGTGACCCGAAATCGCGGTAAAAAACGCCCTTTTTTTCGATTATCAGCTAAAGACGCCCATCTCTTCTCGGCTGCTAACCACGCCCCAGTCCCGCCTCCGACACGCCCCCCATCAACTTTATTCGTTTCCGCGACGGAGTGCAGTTGGAAACGCCCAAAATCGGCTTTCGATTATACCGATTTGGGCGCCTTTGCCAGAAAAACGCCCATCTCCCAATTTGGGTCGCAATATAGGCATTTTTCTCTTTCGATTATAAGCAGGATAGTAACATAGTAGATGACGGCAGAAAAAGACCTGCACGGTCCATCCAGTCTGCCCAAGAAATGTGCCACTTTTTTGTGTATACCTTACCTTGATTTGTACCTGTCTTTTTCATGGCACAGACCGTACATGTCTGCCCAGCACTATTCCCGCCTCCCACCATCGGCTCTGGCACAGACTGTATAAGTCTGCCTAGCACTATCCCCGCCTCCCAACCACCAGCCCCGCCTCCCACTACTGGCTCTGTTATCCAATCATCATAACAAGCTGCCTTAAAAACTCTACTGATTAAGCATACATAGCTGTAAAAGTATATTGGGGCTCATTTTCAAATGAGAAAAACATCCAAAAAGTGGCATAAATCTGCATTTGGACATTTTTCTCACAAAAATGTCCAAACTGGTATTGTTGAAACCAATTTTTAGACATTTTTCTACGAAGACTGTCAAAAGTGCTTTCACATCACAAGGGGGCGTGTTAACGGAAGGATCTGGGTGTTCCTAACACTTGGACATTTTTCTGCCATAATGGAACAAAACAAAAACATCTAGGGCTATAAGTTGGACATTTTGGTCTAGACCAAATAAGCCATAAAAAAGTGCCCTCAATGACAAGATGACCACTGGAGAAAATCAGGGATGACCTTTCACTTACTCCCCCAGTGGTAACTAACCCCCTCCCCCCCCCCCCAAAAAATGTGTTTAAAAACATTACTTACAAGCCTCTGTGCCAGCCTCAGATGTTATAGTCAGGTCCATTAGAAAAGCATGCAGGTCCCTGGAGTACTGTAGTGGTGGGTGCATTGCAGTGCAGATAGGTAGACCCAAGCCCATACCACCCTACCTGTTACACTTGTGGTGTAAACTGTGAGCCCTCCAAAACTCACCAGAAATCCACTGTACCCACATAAAAATATAGGTGCCCTCTTCACCCATAAGGGCTATTGTAGTGGCGTACAGTTGGGGGTAGTGGATTTCGGGTGGGTTTTAGGGGGCTCAGCAGACGAGAAGGGAGCAGCAGTGAGATGTGCATCTGGGAGCATTTATTTGAAGTCCACTGCAGTGTCCCCTAGGGTGCCCCACTGCTCTCCTGGGATGTCTGTGTGGCCAGTCTACTGAAAATGATGGCTCCTCCTACATCCCAAAGGCTTGATTTTGTGCATTTTTCACTTGGATGGTCCCTTTTCTGAAAATGGACCAAAAAGATAAACGCACAGAGCACAAACACATCTAGCAAATAGCCACTTTTGAAAAAAAAAAAAAAAAAAAAGATAGATGTTTTTATGTTTTTGAAAATATTCCCAACTTGAATTTTGGACATTTTTTAGCAAAACATCCAAAGTTGGACTTAGACGCAGTGGTGTGCTGGTAAATTTTTAACAACAGGCTCTCTCCCCGGTCCACCTCAGCGCTCCCCCCCCCCCCCCCCGTCCACCTCTGCGCCCCCCCCAAAATTGCAGAGCTGGCTATAGCGGGGGAGGGGGGCAATGCATTACTCTCTCCAGGAAAAAATATTAAATGATCCCAGGTTCCAATCTAATTCATGTTTAATGTGGGATAAAATGCCATAAATAAGTAAATAAATATAAACTTTTAATGTTGAGCACCTGATTCTCAAAGTGAACATATTCCAAACACTATAATGAAAATAAAATGATTTTTTTTCTACCTTTGTTGTCTGGTGACTGTTTTTCTGATCATGCTGGCCCAGTATCCGATTCTGCTGCTATCTGTCCTCTTAACTCCGTTTCCAGGGCTTCCTTTCCATTTATTTCTTTCCTCCTTTCTTCTTCATTTCTGGTCCTCAGCTTCTGCCTATTTTCTTCATCCATGTGCAGTTTTTCTCCTTTCTTCCTTTTCCCTCATCTCATCTCCTTCCTCACTCTTCTCTCCCCTCCATCCATGTCCAGCATTTCTTCTCTCTCCCCTCCTCTCCCCTGCCCTGCATGCACCCATGTCCAGCAGTGACCCTCCTCTCCCCTGCCCTGCATGCACCCATGTCCAGCAGTGTACCCTCCTCTCCCCTGCCCTGCATGCACCCATGTCCAGCGACCCCCTCCATCCACCCATGCCCAGCAGCGACTCTCTTTTCCCCCCTGCCACCCCCTCCCGAGTTGTTGTGTGAATTCTTCTTCTCCTCCCTCCCTCCCTCCCGATCCGGTCCCTCACCGCGTGCCCGCTTGTTTTTTAAATTCTTCGCTTCCAGCGCCGAGTCGCCGACTGTCCTGAGTCCTCTCCCTTGCCGATGGAATTCAAAAGGCTGTGTTTTGTTTTCAAAGCCTTAAATTTAGGCCACCCTGTATATTTATCCAGGAAAATATTTAAGTATTCTCCATTGTGGGCACTGCGTTCCTTACAAAAAGGACTTCTTCAGTTACCTGGTTTGGACACAGTAAGATTGTCATCGACTCGGAAACGAGGTTTTTTTTTCATATGTTGGACTCTCTTTATGGAATTTTTGTTTGAATTGTTTTTCTGATTTTTCTTCCAATTATGTTTTTCATAAACGTTTAAAGACTTTATTGTTTCACCAACATTATGGTTGATTTATGGATTTTAAGACGAATAAGCAATTTTTTGAAGTTATTCAGTTATTCTACTTTGAATGGTCAATGGTATAATGTATTGAAAGAAGTATTTTAGCTTGAATTTGTATTGTATTATATTTTGCATGATGCATGTTTATTTTTTTATTGTAAACTACCTAGACACAAAAGTATATTGCGGTATATCAAATCAATAAATCCAATTCAATCCACAATGAATATTCATGAGATCTATTTCCATACAATGGAAGCCATACATGCATGTTAATCTCATGCATATTCATTACGGAAATCTTGAAAACCTGACTGGGATGCAGCCCCTGAGGACCCTGGTTGCCCACAAGAAAATTAAGTCCAAAATACAAATGTTTCCCAATTGTGATAAAGTGAGACGTGGACTCAGTAGATGAACTGAGAAAACAAAATTGCATAGTTACATAGTACAAGTAGCAAAAATTATAAAGACAGAATTAACTTGCAAATGGAAAGTATTAAGCTGGTTGTACTGTGTAAAAGTACTTTTGCTGTAAATAAATATTTGTTTTAAATATTTTTCATACACAATAACTAAACCTGCCAACACTAATTGGTACATTAGTGATTAAGAAAATTGTCAAAATCTGCTAGTGGTATTTGTCTGTATTAAATGCCCAGTACTGTTCTATGGAAAACAATATACAGTGGATATCACACTAGTTTGAATAGAGGCTCTGAAGAGATAACGTTGAATTCACGCTTCAAGTTGTATCTGGCAACTTATTAACAGTAGCTCAATTCTCTAGGCAATAATGCAAAATTTTCAGTTACTTTCTGAGCCAGATTAGCTCACCCAACCTTGGCATTCTAATTATAAGCTTTTTCACCCAGATTTTTCAAGCAGCTGCAGCTACCGGTGGGCTTCCTAGAAAATGGCCTATTTAGTTTTAATAGGAGACATCGCAAGAGAATTGGGATCTCAAAATTAAACTTTTCTGGGGCATCAGATTTCCTAAATGTGTTAATAGATGCTACTTATATTCACAGTACTGGCATGAATGTGAAAATGGTAATAGCAGGAATGGGAGGCATCCCAGATCGACCAGAAAAGATGCAATCTCAGGACAAGCATACCTTCTTCTATATACCACAGTTCAATTGCCTCACAAATGACATCTTCTATAATTTACAATATTTGGAAATGTTGTAATTATGACAAAGATTTTACATGTTTTGTGGATAAATATCTTCACCATAAAATGTTGCTCATGATGAAATTTCTTATTACTAATGAACTTGCTTAACACTTTCTTCACAACTCTGAACAATGACTGAGAGAGAGAGAGACATATATTTACATGACAAAGGGATCTGTTTAATAAGCTATCCTTAGCAGTTATCATATGTTCCAGTTAAACCATCTTCAAACTTTACAAAATTCAGCAATCCGTATGCTCTTTAAAGCTAATTGCTTTGATTCAGTCACACTGTTGTTTGCCAAGGTACATTGGTTGCCCATACCATATCGCATTTGGTTTAAAGTCCTCCTCCTCACTCACAAGACATTACACTTGGACAGTCCACCCTATATGGCTTCTTTGATCATCCCTTACACTCTGTCCAGTACACTTTGACCCTTGATTCTAAACACTTGGTGCTGCCCTACAGTCCTAATTATGGATCTACTCAGCACTCTGCCTTCTTTTTGGCCCCTAGTCTCTGGAATAGTTTACCCTCTGATAGTAGGTCTGAATTGTTGTTAGATTTAAGGTAAAATTAAAAACTTATTTCCAGATGGCTTTTGGAATTATCCTGATTAAGTGCTGATCCTGTGAGTGAAATTTATTTATTTTAGGCGCATTTTTACCCCACATTTTCCCACATAAGCAGGCACAATGTGGTTTACACAAATTCAAGAGGATACAATCATAGGCGTAGTTTGACTGTTTCATTTGGGGGGGGCAAAGGATGGGCATATATACATATGCAAATGAATATGCTAATATGGAGGAAGGAATTGAAATTTACAGGCAAAATATCACAGATGCACATTTCAAAAAGCTGACATATTTCAATTAATAAATTCTGAATAAAATACTTTTATCTACCTTTGTTGTCTGATCATTTAGTTTTTCTATTCGCTTTGGTCCCAGTGTCTTCTATTTTATGCAGTGCCTTCTTTCCAGTAGGCTTCCCTCTGCTCCCCACCCTCCCAGTCCCATCCATCTCTTGCTCCTTCCCTCTGCTCCCCACCCTCCCAGTCCCATCCATCTCTTGCTCCTTCCCTCTGCTCCCCACCCCTCCCAGTCCCATCCATCTTCTGCTCCTTCCCTCTGCTGTGCCTGACCTCTCCCAATCCCATCCATCTCCTGGTCCATCCCTCTGCTCCCCACCCCTCCCAGTCCCATCCATCTCTTGCTCCTTCCCTCTGCTCCCCACCCCTCCCAGTCCCATCCATCTTCCATCTGCTCCCCACCCCTCCCAGTTCCATCCATCTTCCCTCTACTGCCCCCCCCACCCCGCGAGGTCCAGGATCGTGGACTCCGTTTACCCCCTTCTCTTCCTCCCTCCCTCCGGCAGCAGTCTTCTTCAACCTTTCTGTGCTCCTGGCAGCGGTAGCGACGTACACGCTGCCTTCGGGCTGCCCCGGAAGCCTTCTCTTCAAGTTCCTGTTCCCACCTATGCGGGAACAGGAACTTGAAGAGGCTTCGGGGCAGAGCCAATGGCAGCGTGTGCGTCGCTACCACTGCCAGGAACACAGAAAAACTGATGAAGCATGCTTGCTGCCTGCGCCGGAGGGAGGGAGGAAGAGAGGGGGTAGACAGACACGCTTGTCTCCGTCCGCTTCGCTTCCCTGCCCTGTCTGTGTCCCGCCCGAAAGGAAATGACGTCAGAGGAAGGCGGGACACAGATAGAGAGGGCAGGGAAGCGAAGTGGACAGAGACGAGCGCGTGCCTGCTTGTTTTTTTTTTAACTACTGGCGCGGCGGCGCCAGTCTCACGTCCTCGTCGTTTGGGGGGGCATTGCCCCCCCTTCGCCCCCCCCAGTCTACGCCCATGCCCACACACCTTAGATCTGTTTGCAGTTATCATGTGTTGATTTAAATATTAATTCCATTGCATTCTGAGTATCTTTAAAACATCTCTTTTGAAATATAAATATTGATGGCTGTAATGATTTACTTGAAATTTTGCAGCCTCAAGCTGAGTATGCAAGGTATACTGTGTTGGTGATCCATGTACTGGAGCTGAAAAGTAAACTCCTAATATTTCTCTATGTTAAATGTATAATATCAGTGGATAGTCTTCTCTAATCCTTAAATCATAGCTAAAACA